>NW_026602189.1:0-23169 GCF_029448725.1 Salvelinus fontinalis | reverse complement strand
AAATATCAGGTCAGTGTGACCTAGCCGTTGATGTGTCATAGTTCAGTGTCATACTGTAGTTATGTTGCAGTGTAGCAGTCCTACACACAGCACTGTGCTAACACACTCTAGATGCCCTGGGATGTTGAGTAACTTGATTGTTTTTTCACTTTATTTGGCCCAAATACATAATTAAAACAAATCAGTTTAACAGACTACCCTGTTATTCCCCTGCAGCGTCAGCGATGGTGAAAGGAGGTAGATCAGTGTCATTCGGGGTTAGACGGTCCAGTCTCTGCCTATTCCTCAGCAGCTCTCTGAATGAGCCAGGTAGTGCAGCTTGGACACCCTCCACTACCTGCTGCAGAAGCCTGGCTGGCTTTATGGAGGAAGCCCCTGACATATCGCTGCCAGATTTCCTCCCGGACTCTTCTTGCAGGTCAGGTTAGTGAACCCCGCTCTCACAAGCCTGGCCCACAAGCTGTCAGAGATCAGCACTCTGGAGGAATGTTAAACACTGGCTCTTCCATTATCAATGCTCCTGGCCGTGAAACGTCTCTGTGAACAGATAGTATTTTTCCACGCCCAAAGTACAGCACGGTAGAACAGAGTAATGGTTGACATATTGACCTGCTCCATATCTAACAGGATCAAGTGCCTATCATACCCAAGGTCCACTGCTTTCCTTAGAAAAGCCCAAACGGTGTTGCTCCAGCACACCCCCTGCTGGTACATGGACATATTACCTCAATTACCTCGACGCCGGTGCTCCCGCACAATGACTCTGTACTGGTACCCCCTGTATATAAAGCCACACAATTGTTTTTTTAGGTAACTGCATTTTTGGTTAAGGGCTTGTAAGTAAGCATTTCACTGTAAGGTCTACACATGTTGTGTTCGGCGAGTGTGACAAATACAATTTGATTTGATTTGAACAGACAAGGGAAATAAATCCCCCTGTGATGCTGTTCAGACCCATCAACAGAGGTAACAGACAAGGGAAATAAATCCCCCTGTGATGCTGTTCAGACCCATCAACAGAGGTAACAGACAAGGGAAATAAATCCCCCTGTGATGCTGTTCAGACCCATCAACAGAGGTAACAGACAAGGGAAATAAATCCCCCTGTGATGCTGTTCAGACCCATCAACAGAGGTAACAGACAAGGGAAATAAATCCCCCTGTGATGCTGTTCAGACCCATCAACAGATGTAACAGACAAGGGAAATAAATCCCCCTGTGATGCTGTTCAGACCCATCAACAGAGGTAACAGACAAGGGAAATAAATCCCCCTGTGATGCTGTTCAGACCCATCAACAGAGGTAACAGACAAGGGAAATAAATCCCCCTGTGATGCTGTTCAGACCCATCAACAGAGGTAACAGACAAGGGAAATAAATCCCCCTGTGATGCTGTTCAGACCCATCAACAGAGGTAACAGACAAGGGAAATAAATCCCCCTGTGATGCTGTTCAGACCCATCATGTTTAATTAACTTTCATTTTCTACTACTTTCTTTCGTTTTACTGACCCTTTACCTTCCCTTCCTCCTGCATAATGACCACTCAGACGTCACCGTTCCCTCTGACTAACTTTTTCCAAACCCACTGATGTCTTAATAACATTGCCTGTCCTGATAAACTCATCTACATCAGGATAGAACATCCTGCATGTCAATCGTCTGACCAAATGAATGTTTTTTTTAAAAGGTCAATCTGCTGTAATGTGAACAGTGAACCTAACTGGGGTTCACCTTCAGATGGTACACCTTCATTGATGGGGATATCTGACAGTTTGTCAATCTCCTCCTCCATCCTCATTGAGCAGCTCGACAGAATCCAGAGCAGGCAGACAGACTCCCCAACAGAGATGCAGTAGCCCTGGGATATGATCAATCTGACTGGTCAGAGATGCAGTAGCCCTGGGATATGATCAATCTGACTGGTCAGAGATGCAGTAGCCCTGGGATATGATCAATCTGACTGGTCAGAGATGCAGTAGCCCTGGGATATGATCAATCTGACTGGTCAGAGATGCAGTAGCCCTGGGATATGATCAATCTGACTGGTCAGTGATGCAGTAGCCCTGGGATATGATCAATCTGACTGGTCAGAGATGCAGTAGCCCTGGGATATGATCAATCTGACTGGACAGAGATGCAGTAGCCCTGGGATATGATCAATCTGACTGGTCAGAGATGCAGTAGCCCTGGGATACGATCAATCTGACTGGTCAGAGATGCAGTAGCCCTGGGATATGATCAATCTGACTGGTCAGAGATGCAGTAGCCCTGGGATATGATCAATCTGACTGGTCAGAGATGCAGTAGCCCTGGGATATGATCAATCTGACTGGTCAGAGATGCAGTAGCCCTGGGATATGATCAATCTGACTGGACAGAGATGCAGTAGCCCTGGGATATGATCAATCTGACTGGACAGAGATGCAGTAGCCCTGGGATATGATCAATCTGACTGGTCAGTGATGCAGTAGCCCTGGGATATGATCAATCTGACTGGACAGAGATGCAGTAGCCCTGGGATATGATCAATCTGACTGGACAGTGATGCAGTAGCCCTGGGATATGATCAATCTGACTGGTCAGAGATGCAGTAGCCCTGGGATATGATCAATCTGACTGGACAGAGATGCAGTAGCCCTGGGATATGATCAATCTGACTGGTCAGTGATGCAGTAGCCCTGGGATATGATCAATCTGACTGGTCAGAGATGCAGTAGCTCTGGGATATGATCAATCTGACTGGTCAGTGATGCAGTAGCCCTGGGATATGATCAATCTGACTGGTCAGTGATGCAGTAGCCCTGGGATATGATCAATCTGACTGGACAGTGATGCAGTAGCCCTGGGATATGATCAATCTGACTGGACAGAGATGCAGTAGCCCTGGGATATGATCAATCTGACTGGACAGAGATGCAGTAGCCCTGGGATATGATCAATCTGACTGGTCAGTGATGCAGTAGCCCTGGGATATGATCAATCTGACTGGTCAGAGATGCAGTAGCTCTGGGATATGATCAATCTGACTGGTCAGTGATGCAGTAGCCCTGGGATATGATCAATCTGACTGGTCAGAGATGCAGTAGCCCTGGGATATGATCAATCTGACTGGCCAGAGATGCAGTAGCCCTGGGATATGATCAATCTGACTGGACAGTGATGCAGTAGCCCTGGGATATGATCAATCTGACTGGACAGAGATGCAGTAGCCCTGGGATATGATCAATCTGACTGGTCAGAGATGCAGTAGCCCTGGGATATGATCAATCTGACTGGTCAGTGATGCAGTAGCCCTGGGATATGATCAATCTGACTGGTCAGTGATGCAGTAGCCCTGGGATATGATCAATCTGACTGGACAGAGATGCAGTAGCCCTGGGATATGATCAATCTGACTGGCCAGAGTTGCAGTAGCTCTAGGATATTATCAATCTGACTGGTCAGAGATGCAGTAGCTCTAGGATATGATCAATCTGACTGGTCAGAGATGCAGTAGCCCTGGGATATGATCAATCTGACTGGACAGTGATGCAGTAGCCCTGGGATATGATCAATCTGACTGGTAGAGATGCAGTAGCTCTAGGATATGATCAATCTGACTGGTCAGAGATGCAGTAGCCCTGGGATATGATCAATCTGACTGGACAGAGATGCAGTAGCCCTGGGATATGATCAATCTGACTGGTAGAGATGCAGTAGCTCTAGGATATGATCAATCTGACTGGTCAGAGATGCAGTAGCTCTAGGATATGATCAATCTGACTGGCCAGAGATGCAGTAGCCCTGGGATATGATCAATCTGACTGGTAGAGATGCAGTAGCTCTAGGATATGATCAATCTGACTGGACAGAGATGCAGTAGCCCTGGGATATGATCAATCTGACTGGTCAGAGATGCAGTAGCCCTGGGATATGATCAATCTGACTGGTCAGTGATGCAGTAGCCCTGGGATATGATCAATCTGACTGGACAGAGATGCAGTAGCCCTGGGATATGATCAATCTGACTGGTCAGAGATGCAGTAGCCCTGGGATATGATCAATCTGACTGGTCAGAGATGCAGTAGCCCTGGGATATGATCAATCTGACTGGTCAGTGATGCAGTAGCCCTGGGATATGATAAATCTGACTGGTCAGTAATGCAGTAGCCCTGGGATATGATCAATCTGACTGGTCAGAGATGCAGTAGCCCTGGGATATGATCATCCTGACTGGTCAGAGATGCAGTAGCCCTGGGATATGATCAATCTGACTGGTCAGAGATGCAGTAGCCCTGGGATATGATCAATCTGACTGGTCAGAGATGCAGTAGCCCTGGGATATGATCAATCTGACTGGTCAGAGATGCAGTAGCCCTAGGATATGATCAATCTGACTGGTCAGAGATGCAGTAGCCCTGGGATATGATCAATCTGACTGGTCAGAGATGCAGTAGCCCTAGGATATGATCAATCTGACTGGTCAGAGATGCAGTAGCCCTGGGATATGATCAATCTGACTGGACAGTGATGCAGTAGCCCTGGGATATGATCAATCTGACTGGTAGAGATGCAGTAGCTCTAGGATATGATCAATCTGACTGGTCAGAGATGCAGTAGCCCTGGGATATGATCAATCTGACTGGACAGAGATGCAGTAGCCCTGGGATATGATCAATCTGACTGGTCAGAGATGCAGTAGCCCTGGGATATGATCAATCTGACTGGTCAGAGATGCAGTAGCCCTAGGATATGATCAATCTGACTGGTCAGAGATGCAGTAGCCCTGGGATATGATCAATCTGACTGGTCAGAGATGCAGTAGCCCTAGGATATGATCAATCTGACTGGTCAGAGATGCAGTAGCCCTGGGATATGATCAATCTGACTGGTCAGTGATGCAGTAGCCCTGGGATATGATAAATCTGACTGGTCAGTGATGCAGTAGCCCTGGGATATGATCAATCTGACTGGTCAGAGATGCAGTAGCCCTGGGATATGATCATTCTGACTGGTCAGAGATGCAGTAGCCCTGGGATATGATCAATCTGACTGGTCAGAGATGCAGTAGCCCTAGGATTCCAGGTTCTACCTGGAACCAAAAAGGGTTCTGTCTCTGTCTCTGTGCCTGGCTGTCTCTGTGATTGGCTGTCTCTGTGATTGGCTGTCTCTGTGATTGGCTGTCTCTGTGCCTGTGTGAGGCTATCTCTCAGAGGCCAGACAGACAGGCTGCATCACTATGCAGGACGGTGGTACTGTTAGTCAGGGCTGTCTGGGGGCCTCTGCCCCTACTGATTCTAATGAGATCCCCTGGGACAGAGCCTTAGCCATGTATTGTCCCAATGAGGGAGAGAACATCGATACACACACACTCCTGCACTGGCCCACACACTACACTCTTAGAAAAAAGAGAAAGGGTTCTAAGTACAACCAAACGTGTTCTACCTGCAACCAAAAAGGGTTCTTCAAAGGGTTCTCCTATGGAGACAGCTGAAGAGCACTTTAAGGTTCTAAATAGCACCTTTTCTTCTAACAGTGTACACACATACACACACGACAGAGATATACATACACACACACAGACAGAGATATACATATGCACACACAGACAGAGATATACATATACACACACAGACAGAGATATACATATGCACACACAGACAGAGATATACATATACGCACACAGACAGAGATATACATATGCACACACAGACAGAGATATACATATACACACACAGACAGAGATATACATATACACACACAGACAGAGATATACATATACACACACAGACAGAGATATACATATACACACACAGACAGAGATGTACACACACAGACAGAGATATACATATACACACACAGACAGAGATATACATATACACACAGAGACAGAGATGTACACACACAGACAGAGATATACATATACACACACAGACAGAGATATACATATACACACACAGACAGAGATGTACACACACAGACAGAGATATACATATACACACAGACAGAGATATACATATACACACAGACAGAGATATACACACACAGACAGAGATATACATATACACACACAGACAGAGATGTACACACACAGACAGAGATATACATATACACACACAGACAGAGATATACATATACACACAGAGACAGAGATGTACACACACAGACAGAGATATACATATACACACACAGACAGAGATATACCTATACACACAGAGACAGAGATGTACACACACAGACAGAGATATACATATACACACACAGACAGAGATATACATATACACACACAGACAGAGATAGTCACATGCACATATGGATATGCACATACACACACAGACAAACACACACTTAATAACACGAGCTGACAAACACACACAAACTAAGCCAAACTAAGCCAAACATACTTTGTATTACAACAAATGACTGAATGACCCCCAAGGGCTGATCAGATATTGTTTGTCTCAGACAAGCTCATTAAAGTGTCACAATTCATTATACTAGTCACATCCTCACCTTGTCACACCTTGTCACAAAGCTAATGGGAATATCCATCATGGCTTTTCCCAACGCCAGAACATCTCCCCGTAGACGCCTCATATCTTGACTCGTCTTGACTCGCTGACACCTCTGCAGGAGTATGGCTTCGTCTGCTCTGTCTTAAACACATGTCAAACGCAGTTCAGTGAGGGGTTTCACTGGTGTCAACAGCTGCCTGTTTATATGATCACACCCTATAGCCTTGTCATAGGAGCTCTATAGAAGTGGTTCCCAACGCCAGTCCACCAAATGGAGTTAGGAACCACTGTTGGATTACTGATGTACTAGAGTTGGGAACCACTGTTGGGGGTACTGGGGGACTGGAGGGAACCACTGTTGGGGGACTGGAGGGAACCACTTTTGGGGGACTAGAGGACTGGAGGGAACCACTTTTGGGGGACTGGAGGACTGGAGGGAACCACTGTTGGGGGACTGGAGGACTGGAGGGAACCACTGTTGGGGGTCCTGGAGGACTGGAGGGAACCACTGTTGGGGGTCCTGGAGGACTGGAGGGAACCACTGTTGGGGGTCCTGGAGGACTGGAGGGAACCACTGTTGGGGGTACTGGAGGACTGGAGTTGGGAATCACTGTTGGGGGACTGGAGGACTGGAGGAAACCACTGTTGGGGGACTGGGGGACTGGAGGGAACCACTGTTGGGGGTCCTGGAGGACTGGAGTTGGGAATCACTGTTGTGTTTACTTTGAGTTGATTTTATTTTTACAGGGACAGTGCACATTAATCAACGTTTCAGTAAAAGTGCCGGTTTTAGCCAGCCGGCTAATTTTCAACCGCAGTCCCTGGGCAGGTTATTAAAAACAATTACAATATAAACAATCATTGAGCAGTGAGCACACACAGAGCAACATAGGACAAGCAAGACATAGCATACAAACAGAGCAACATAGGACAAGCAAGACATAGCATACAGACAGAGCAACATAGAACAAAAAGCAGTAAGACAAAATTCAAGTAAAGCAACAAAGTGTTTCCACACCTCACAAGCTACAGACAACAGACAACATGGAAAGCGACAATACACAGCTAGGGATTATGTTCACAAATCTGATTGACCTTTAGCCATGTCTTCATGCATTTTGTGAAAGTGTGATATGTGGTGCAGTTGTGTGTGTCTGATGGCAGTGTATTCCAGACATGGGAAGCTCTCACAGAGAAAGCGGATTTACTAAAGGTGCTTTTCCTTAAGGGAACTATACAGTCACCTCTCATGGCAGACCTTGTGGATCTGCTGCCATATGTTTGGGTTTTCTGTTTAACAAAAATACTGTGTGGAGGGGGAACCAGGCCATTTAGGATCTTGAATACAAGACATGCGTCGGTGTATTGCACAAGATTTTCCCAACTCAGGAGCTCATGCTTTCTGAGGATGTAACAGTGATGATGGCTATTGGGTTTCCTATCAAGCACTTTGAGAGCCTGTTTGTAGACAGACTGAATAGGTTTTAATGTTGTACAGCAATCTTGGGCCCAACTAGTCGAGCAGTATATTAAGTGGGGGAGTATCATAGATTTGAAGTACAGTTTTGCTACCTCTGTAGTCAAACAATTTTGTATAAATCGGAAATTAGATTAGGTTGAATTTGGTTATCTGAATTACCTTTTTCACATGCTTTTTAAAAGAGAGGTTGGAATCAAGTATGATGCCAAGGTACTTAAAATCAGATACCACCTGGAGCTTCTCCCCCGACACATAGACATCTGGCTCAGTAGCATATGTTGCCCTCTTTGTGAAGAACATTCAAACAGTTTTTTTCACATTGAGATGCAAACACGAGTCACTGAGCCACTTTGTAACCTGGACCATTACAGTAGTGAGTTCTTGTGCAGCTTGTTGTTTGCTCTTTGCATGCACATATATCACTGTATCATCTGCATACATTTGAACTTCAGACCCAGTACAGACAGAAGGCAGATCATTAATGTTGGGGGACTGGAGGACTGGAGGGAATCACTGTTGGGGGACTGGAGGACTGGAGGGAACCACTGTTGGGGGTACTGGAGGACTGGAGTTGGGAACCGCTGTTGGGGGTACTGGAGGACTGGAGTTGGGAACCGCTGTTGGGGTTACTGGAGTACTGGAGTTGGGAACCGCTGTTGGGGGTCCTGGAGGACTGGAGTTGGGAACCGCTGTTGGGGGTACTGGAGGACTGGAGTTGGGAACCGCTGTTGGGGGTACTGGAGGACTGGAGTTGGGAACCGCTGTTGGGGGTACTGGAGGACTGGAGTTGGGAACCGCTGTTGGGGGTACTGGAGTACTGGAGTTGGGAACCACTGTTGGGGGTACTGGAGTACTGGAGGGAATCACTGTTGGGGGTACTGGAGGACTGGAGGCAACCACTGTTGGGGGTACTGGAGTACTGGAGTTGGGAACTTCTGTTGGGGGTACTGGAGTACTGGAGTTGGGAACCACTGTTGGGGGTACTGGAGTACTGGAGGGAATCACTGTTGGGGGTACTGGAGGACTGGAGGCAACCACTGTTGGGGGTACTGGAGTACTGGAGTTGGGAACTTCTGTTGGGGGTACTGGAGGACTGGAGTTGGGAACCGCTGTTGGGGGTCCTGGAGTACTGGAGGGAATCACTGTTGGGGGTCCTGGAGTACTGGAGGGAATCACTGTTGGGGGTCCTGGAGGACTGGAGTTGGGAACCACTGTTGGGGGTACTGGAGTACTGGAGTTGGGAACTTCTGTTGGGGGTCCTGGAGGACTGGAGGGAATCACTGTTGGGGGTCCTGGAGGACTGGAGTTGGGAACCACTGTTGGGGGTACTGGAGGACTGGAGGGAATTACTGTTGGGGGTCCTGGAGGACTGGAGTTGGGAACCACTGTTGGGGGTACTGGAGGACTGGAGGGAATCACTGTTGGGGGTACTGGAGGACTGGAGTTGGGAACCACTGTTGGGGGTACTGGAGTACTGGAGGGAATCACTGTTGGGGGTACTGGAGGACTGGAGGCAACCACTGTTGGGGGTCCTGGAGGACTGGAGTTGGGAACCACTGTTGGGTGTACTGGAGGACTGGAGGGAATCACTGTTGGGGGTCCTGGAGGACTGGAGTTGGGAACCACTGTTGGGGGTACTGGAGGACTGGAGGGAATCACTATTGGGGGTCCTGGAGGACTGGAGTTGGGAACCACTGTTGGGGGTACTGGAGGACTGGAGGGAATCACTGTTGGGGGTACTGGAGGACTGGAGGGAACCACTGTTGGGGGTACTGGAGGACTGGAGGGAATCACTGTTGAGGGTCCTGGAGTACTGGAGTTGGGAACTTCTGTTGGGGGTACTGGAGGACTGGAGTTGGGAACCACTGTTGGGGGTCCTGGAGTACTGGAGGGAATCACTGTTGGGGGTACTGGAGGACTGGAGGGAATCACTGTTGAGGGTACTGGAGGACTGGAGGCAACCACTGTTGGGGGTACTGGAGGACTGGAGTTGGGAACCGCTGTTGGGGGTCCTGGAGGACTGGAGTTGGGAACCACTGTTGGGGGTACTGGAGGACTGGAGGGAATCACTGTTGAGGGTACTGGAGGACTGGAGGCAACCACTGTTGGGGGTACTGGAGGACTGGAGTTGGGAACCGCTTTTGGGGGTCCTGGAGGACTGGAGGCAACCACTGTTGGGGGTACTGGAGGACTGGAGTTGGGAACCACTGTTGGGGGTCCTGGAGGACTGGAGGGAATCACTGTTGGGGGTCCTGGAGGACTGGAGTTGGGAACCACTGTTGGGGGTACTGGAGGACTGGAGGGAATCACTGTTGGGGGTACTGGAGGACTGGAGTTGGGAACCGCTTTTGGGGGTCCTGGAGGACTGGAGTTGGGACCCACTGTTGGGGGTCCTGGAGGACTGGAGTTGGGACCCACTGTTGGGGGTCCTGGAGGACTGGAGTTGGGAACCGCTGTTGGGGGTCCTGGAGGACTGGAGTTGGGAACCACTGTTCTATAGTCTACTATACTGGTTCCCATAGGACTGTGTTTCACTGTTTCCCTACCTTCTCCTTATCCTAGACAGTTCCATCCAGTTAGTTGAATCAGGTTAATTCAATCAGCTTAGTTGATTCAGGTTCGTTGAATCAGATTAGTTGAATCAGGTTAGTTAATCAGGTTAGATGAATCAGCAGTGGAATCACTACCCCACCGTTCACTACAATATGATCAGTAGCAGTGGGTTCTCTTCACTACCCCACCGTTCACTACAATATGATCAGAAGCAGTGGGTTCTCTTCACTACCCCACCATTCACTACAATATGATCAGTAGCAGTGGGTTCTCTTCACTACCCCGCCGTTCACTACAATATGATCAGTAGCAGTGGGTTCTCTTCACTACCCCGCCGTTCAGTACAATATGATCAGTAGCAGTGGGTTCTCTTCACTACCCCACCGTTCACTACAATATGATCAGTAGCAGTGGGTTCTCTTCACTACCCCACCGTTCACTACAATATGATCAGTAGCAGTGGGTTCTCCTCACTACCCCACCATTCACTACAATATGATCAGTAGCAGTGGGTTCTCTTCACTACCCCGCCGTTCACTACAATATGATCAGTAGCAGTGGGTTCTCTTCACTACCCCACCGTTCACTACAATATGATCAGAAGCAGTGGGTTCTCTTCACTACCCCACCGTTCACTACAATATGATCAGTAGCAGTGGGTTCTCTTCACTACCCCACCGTTCACTACAATATGATCAGAAGCAGTGGGTTCTCTTCACTACCCCGCCGTTCAGTACAATATGATCAGAAGCAGTGGGTTCTCTTCACTACCCCGCCGTTCACTACAATATGATCAGTAGAAGTGGTTTCTCTTCACTACCCCAACGTTCACTACAATATGATCAGTAGCAGTGCATGAACCAGTAAACCAGCCCATTTCACCTCTAGCTCCATTATATTATTTGCATAAATGGTCAAAGAGTTAGAGGTAGATATGAGGGTTAGCCAGAAAGCTTATTTAAGCTACACTGGAACTAAAGCACTATTCTGCCATATGACACCAGTGTTATCACACATTTAGCAGGTTGTTGGCAGTGATGATTATCTGAGAATATTATATTATGCAGGTGACCCTCATGCCTTCTGGGACATGAGCACCAATGTATTGAGATGTGTATTGGTCCTCATCTGACACATACAGGATCTTTCAATGCTGCACATATCTATCAGCTCATATTATGTTCTCTGCAAACTATCCATTTGACAGATTTTCATGAAACATTTATTTTAGCAGGCAGGTCAATTAAGAACACATACTTATTTACAATGACAGCCTTGGAGTCAAAGATATAGAACGGTTTATTTGTTCATTGGTTCATTTCATCGTATAGGCCAGATATTTGCAGCTGAAAGCTGAATTGCAATATAAACCTATAGAAAAACAAAATAAAGATGTTGTTAAAATGCTAGCCAGCTTGTTGATGGGAACGGTGGTTAAAATGCTAGCCAGCTTGTTGATGGGAACGGTGGTTAAAATGCTAGCCAGCTTGTTGATGGGAATGGTGGTTAAAATGCTAGCCAGCTTGTTGATGGGAACGGTGGTTAAAATGCTAGCCAGCTTGTTGATGGGAACGGTGGTTAAAATGCTAGCCAGCTTGTTAATGGGAACGGTGGTTAAAATGCTAGCCAGCTTGTTAATGGGAATGGTGGTTAAAATGCTAGCCAGCTTGTTGATGGGAATGGTGGTTAAAATGCTAGCCAGCTTGTTGATGGGAACGGTGGTTAAAATGCTAGCCAGCTTGTTGATGGGAATGGTGGTTAAAATGCTAGCCAGCTTGTTGATGGGAACGTGGTTAAAATGCTAGCCAGCTTGTTGATGGGAACGGTGGTTAAAATGCTAGCCAGCTTGTTGATGGGAACGGTGGTTAAAATGCTAGCCAGCTTGTTGATGGGAACGGTGGTTAAAATGCTAGCCAGCTTGTTGATGGGAACGGTGGTTAAAATGCTAGCCAGCTTGTTGATGGGAACGGTGGTTAAAATGCTAGCCAGCTTGTTGATGGGAACGGTGGTTAAAATGCTAGCCAGCTTGTTGATGGGAACGGTGGTTAAAATGCTAGCCAGCTTGTTGATGGGAACGGTGGTTAAAATGCTAGCCAGCTTGTTGATGGGAACGGTGGTTAAAATGCTAGCCAGCTTGTTGATGGGAACGGTGGTTAAAATGCTAGCCAGCTTGTTGATGGGAACGGTGGTTAAAATGCTAGCCAGCTTGTTGATGGGAACGGTGGTTAAAATGCTAGCCAGCTTGTTGATGGGAACGGTGGTTAAAATGCTAGCCAGCTTGTTGATGGGAACGGTGGTTAAAATGCTAGCCAGCTTGTTGATGGGAACGGTGGTTAAAATGCTAGCCAGCTTGTTGATGGGAACGGTGGTTAAAATGCTAGCCAGCTTGTTGATGGGAACGGTGGTTAAAATGCTAGCCAGCTTGTTGATGGGAACGGTGGTTAAAATGCTAGCCAGCTTGTTAATGGGAATGGTGGTTAAAATGCTAGCCAGCTTGTTGATGGGAACGGTGGTTAAAATGCTAGCCAGCTTGTTGATGGGAACGGTGGTTAAAATGCTAGCCAGCTTGTTGACGGGAACGGTGGTTAAAATGCTAGCCAGCTTGTTGATGGGAACGGTGGTTAAAATGCTAGCCAGCTTGTTAATGGGAATGGTGGTTAAAATGCTAGCCAGCTTGTTGATGGGAACGGTGGTTAAAATGCTAGCCAGCTTGTTGATGGGAACGGTGGTTAAAATGCTAGCCAGCTTGTTGATGGGAACGGTGGTTAAAATGCTAGCCAGCTTGTTGATGGGAACGGTGGTTAAAATGCTAGCCAGCTTGTTGATGGGAACGGTGGTTAAAATGCTAGCCAGCTTGTTGATGGGAACGGTGGTTAAAATGCTAGCCAGCTTGTTGATGGGAACGGTGGTTAAAATGCTAGCCAGCTTGTTGATGGGAACGGTGGTTAAAATGCTAGCCAGCTTGTTGATGGGAACGGTGGTTAAAATGCTAGCCAGCTTGTTGATGGGAACGGTGGTTAAAATGCTAGCCAGCTTGTTGATGGGAACGGTGGTTAAAATGCTAGCCAGCTTGTTGATGGGAGAAATAGATTCATTCGTAAATATAAGAGCAAAGGACTCAGGGTCTGTTTGTCGTAACACTCCTCTGCACTCTCTTTTTCAGCTTGATTCACCCAGCTTTCCTCTTCAAAGCGTCTGTCCTTGTAGTGGTCTTTTTCACCAGCTGTGTGTTCAGTTTAGGTTTCCATAGTAACCTCTCTAACGTAAAAGGACCAAGGCTTCAATCTTCAGATGGAGAACTCACAGGACAGACAATAATGCTATTACCGTAGTGAGCGTTAAGAGTTTTTAGAGGTCACCAGAGAGTAGTAGCAAGCGATCAAGAGGCATGGAGAGATTTTACTAGCACTATATAATAGTTGACAAAGTTGGAGGGTCTTCCGCTTCTTCAAGCAAGCCAAATTTCTCTCGCCCAACAAACCCATGAACTCTGTTAACAAACCGAGAGCTGGGTGATTGTTCTTTTGCAGGGGTGGGCAACTCCAGTCCTCCAGGGCCTGATTGGTGTCACACTTCTTCTCCATCCCTAGCAAACACAGCTGATTAATCAAATGGCATTCTAAACTGAAGATCATGATTAGGTGATTATTGGAGTCAGGTGTGTTAGCTGGGGCTGGAGCAAAACTGTGACACCAATCAGGCCCTCGAGGACTGGAATTGCCCACCCCTGTTTAATTGATTTGATTTGTTCTTCAGGGCCACAGTTGGATAAAATGGTGTTTCCTCTGTATGTGTGTGTGTGTGTGTGTGTGTGTGTGTGTGTGTGTGTGTGTGTGTGTGTGTGTGTGTGTGTGTGTGTGTGTGTGTGTGTGTGTGTGTGTGTGTGTGTGTGTGTGTGTGTGTGTGTGTGCGTGTGTGTGTGCGTGTGCGTGTGTACATGCGCGTGAGTGCATGCACGCGTGTCCATGCATACTTGTGTGCGTGAATCTATATCTCTCAAGACTGTGCTAGGGTAAACATTGGCAGTGAAGCGCAAAGTCTCACAGCTAAAGAAGCCCCTGTGGATCTCTCTATCCAACACTCTAACCCCTGTCTTTTCTCTCCTTTGATAAACAGGCCCAGGTGAATGGAGTCAGTGGCCGGTACAGCACAATCACACAGCATCACTCAGCAGCTGTGTTCTGAAATAGGCCCCTAATTTCATTTCATGTGTAAATATTTGTTTGGTGTCAGAAGCGTCCCTGCAGGAGTAAAAGCCGGGCAGGGAGTTCTGACAAGCAATTATGCTGGCTTGTCTTGTGTGCAGGTTAGGAGCAAAATGATCTGGATGGGTAGGTGGATACTGTAGCATGCAGGGGACAGGAAAGCCCTTCAGATATGAAAGACAAATTACCAACAGGCTTGAGCAAACACAAACTTTGCAGTTGATCAACTGTAATATACCGTTTGGATAATATATCTTTATTAAGATATCCATCAAAGTTGAGGTCAATTTAATTTCAATTGAGTCAATTTAGAGTCAGAAAATTGCAATTCAAGTTTGTTTGCTTCCTGAATGGGATGAATTGGAATAGAATTGACATCAACTCTTATTTAGTATAATAATGAAACACTCAAAATCCCAACCAAAGGACATAGCTCAGTCCGAGAGCATTCCACCGTCCTTTCAACCTTCTCATGCGGCAGAGTAATATACCAGAGCTGTAGGGGCACTGGTGTTGGGCGATTAGGCCTGGCCAATTCATCCCAAAGGTTTTCGATGGGTTTGAGGTCAGGGCTTTGTGCAGGCCAGTCAAGTTCTTCTACACTGATCTCGACAAACCATTTCTGTATGTACCTCGCTTTGTGCACGGGGGCATTGTCATGCTGAAACAGGAAAGAACCTTCCCTAAACTTTTGCCACAAAGTTTAAAGCACAGAATCATCTAGAATGTCATTGTATGTTGTAGCGTTAAGATTTCCCTTCACTGGAAATAAAAGGGCCCTAGCCCGAACCATGAAAAACAGCCCCAGACAATTATTCCTCCTCCACCAAATTTTACAGTGACTATGCATTGGGGCAGGTAGTGTTTTCCTGGCATCCACTGCTCCAGAGTCCAATGGCGGCAAGCTTTACACCCCTCCAGCTGACGCTTGGCATTGCGCATGGTGATCTTAGGCTTGTTTGCGGCTGCTCGGCCATGGAAACCCATTTCATGAAGTTCCCGACAAACAGATATTGTTCTGAAGTTCCTTCCAGAGGCAGTTTGGAGCTCGGTAGTGTTGCAACCGAGGACAGACGATTTTTACACACTTCAGCACTCGACGGTCCCGTTCTGTGAGCTTGTGTGGCCTACCACTTGGCGGCTAAGCCATTGTTAGTCCTAGATGTTTCCACTTCACAATAACAGCATTTACAGTTGCCTGGGGCAGCTCTAGCAGGGCAGAAATTTGACAAACTGACTTGTTGGAAAGGTGGCATCCTATGACAGTGCCACATTGAAAGTCACTGAGCTCTTCAGTAAGGCCATTCTACTGAGTATAGAGATTGCATGGCAATGTGCTCGATTTTATACACCTGTCAGCAACGGGTGTGGCTGAAATAGACGAATCCACTAATTTGAAGGGGTGTCCACATACTTTGTATACCAACCTGCCCATGGCGCGGCCATATGCCAACATCATGAACATCAGCGGGGGAGGTGACAGATGGGCCGTTCCGCCTCCCCTGTCATTGGCGGTCTGCCAGGATGTCCCGCCCACCAGGGGAAGTCCTGAGGGGAAAGGATGGTGGTTGTAGTTGATTAATGGCCTAATTATTACCAGTAAACACAACTAGAGAGAAGGAGACAAAGAAAGCCCAAATAGAGAGGGAGGGAGGGAGGGAGGGAGGGAGGGAGGGAGGGAGGGAGGGGAAGGGAGCAAGTGAGTGAGTGAGTGACTGAGTGTGTGTGAGAGAGAAAGAGAGAGAGGGAAAGGGGGAGGGGAAGAAAGATAAGAGAGAGCGATAGAGAGAGGGAAAGGGGGAGGGGAAGAGAGAGATAGATAGATTGCCTCATGAACCAAACTTCACAGTACACTGAATCAACAGACTGACTGTGTATGAGTTTGTGAGCATATCTGGATGGAAATATGAAGTTGCTCTAGAACTATGAGTTGTTGGAACTATACCTGTGTGTGGGCACTGGGCATCTGAAAGAAAACTGTACAACTAAAATGTAGACAACATTCAGTAGTGTGGGGCCCCCGGTGATATGGCTGGGGAAAGCCACTGTTTGGAGCGTCAGTCACGCCTCACAACCGGCGTTGTTGGCTGCAGCAAGCAAGGCTGCAGGGCTACGGCACCACCTGAAGGCCACCCAGCTTCGTTAGGCTGCAACTCACCTTGAAAATGTAAGGCGCTGCTTTGGATCAGCAGGGGAAAGCTCCTGGCTGGACGCCGGAGGCTGAGCACTACAGACATTTGTTTGAAGCCCCTGGACATTGAGTTCACCACAGGAAGCTGTAACCGGAGGTTAGGAGCCGTCTAACTCTAGACTCAGTCTAACTCTAGACTCAGTTAAGGAGAATGGGTGTGTTTTGTTTTCAGTTACAGTTTGAGAGCTTGGTGAACCTTTTATTTTGAATCAATATGCCAGCCTAGCCTGGTTTAAGCTGTGCCCATGTGTGTTGGACTTCTTTCATTGTTCCTCGTCGTTGCCATCCTACCAGCCAAGCCCAGTGAAGTATCTATTGTACTGTGAGCCCATTCAACAAGACTCCCACTGTCACGTAGCACAGACCTCAGAACAGAGAGAATGACTGTGTAGTGTATGGAGCGAAGCCATATCCCCATTGCATTACTTACAGTGATTAATCCTTCATGACAATATGTTAATCATACTCCAAAATGCTTTCTATTGTATCCCTCACACCTCTCAACTGCTCATTGTAGTTCATTGTACCCTTGTGATCACAATGATACTTCACTCATTTCATTGAACATGAGAAAAGAGAATGTTAGGCCTGAAATGTGCTGCCATATAAAAAACATCAGAAACACCATGTTTAAGGTAAAGTTTGCCTCAGATGTTGGCAGAGTAAAGTACAACAGAGTAAATCACTGTCCGAAATAGAAATGTTTCTGCAGATGTGTCCAGAATTATCTTTATCAGAATCACCTTTAGCAGGATTACCTTTATCAGAATCAGAACTACCTTCATCAGAATCACCTTTATCAGAATCAGAATCACCTTTATCAGAATCAGAATCACCTTTATCAGAATCAGAACAACCTTCATCAGAATCACCTTCATCAGAATCAGAATCACCTTCATCAGAATCACCTTCATCAGAATCAGAATCACCTTTATCAGAATCAGAATCACCTTTATCAGAATCAAAACAACCTTCATCAGAATCACCTTTATCAGAATCAGAATCACCTTTATCAGAATCAGAACAACCTTCATCAGAATCACCTTCATCAGAATCAGAATCACCTTTATCAGAATCAGAACAACCTTCATCAGAATCACCTTCATCAGAATCAGAATCACCTTTATCAGAATCAGAATCACCTTTATCAGAATCAGAATCACCTTCATCAGAATCAGAATCACCTTTATCAGAATCAGAATCACCTTTATCAGAATCAGAATCACCTTTATCAGAATCAGAATCACCTTTATCAGAATCAGAATCACCTTTATCAGAATCAGAACAACCTTCATCAGAATCACCTTCATCAGAATCAGAATCACCTTTATCAGAATCAGAACAACCTTCATCAGAATCACCTTCATCAGAATCAGAACAACCTTCATCAGAATCACCTTCATCAGAATCAGAATCACCTTTATCAGAATCAGAATCACCTTTATCCGAATCAAAACAACCTTCATCAGAATCACCTTTATCAGAATCAGAATCACCTTTATCAGAATCAGAACAACCTTCATCAGAATCACCTTTATCAGAATCAGAATCACCTTTATCAGAATCAGAACAACCTTCATCAGAATCACCTTCATCAGAATCAGAATCACCTTTATCAGAATCAGAACAACCTTCATCAGAATCACCTTCATCAGAATCAGAATCACCTTTATCAGAATCAGAATCACCTTTATCAGAATCAGAATCACCTTCATCAGAATCAGAATCACCTTTAGCAGAATCAGAATCACCTTTATCAGAATCAGAATCACCTTTATCAGAATCAGAATCACCTTTATCAGAATCAGAATCACCTTTATCAGAATCAGAACAACCTTCATCAGAATCACCTTCATCAGAATCAGAATCACCTTTATCAGAATCAGAACAACCTTCATCAGAATCACCTTCATCAGAATCAGAACAACCTTCATCAGAATCACCTTCATCAGAATCAGAATCACCTTTATCAGAATCAGAATCACCTTTATCCGAATCAAAACAACCTTCATCAGAATCACCTTTATCAGAATCAGAATCACCTTTATCAGAATCAGAACAACCTTCATCAGAATCACCTTTATCAGAATCAGAATCACCTTTAGCAGGATTACCTTTATCAGAATCAGAACTACCTTCATCAGAATCAGAATCACCTTCATCAGAATCAGAATCACCTTTATCAGAATCAGAATCACCTTTATCAGAATCAGAATCACCTTTAGCAAGATTGCCTTTATCAGAATGAGAATCACCTTTATCAGAATCAGAACAACTTTCATCAGAATCACCTTCATCAGAATCACCTTTATCCGAATCAGAATCATCCTTTATCAGAATCAGAACTACCTTCATCAGAATCAGAATCACCTTTATCAGAATCAGAACTACCTTCATCAGAATCACCTTCTTCAGAATCACCTTTATCAGAATCAGAATCATCCTTTATCAGAATCAGAACTACCTTCATCAGAATCAGAATCACCTTTATCAGAATCAGAACTACCTTCATCAGAATCAGAATCACCTTTATCAGAATCAGAATCACCTTCATCAGAATCAGAACCACCTTTATCAGAATCAGAATCACCTTCATCAGAATCAGAACTACCTTCATCAGAATCAGAATCACCTTTATCAGAATCAGAATCACCTTCATCAGAATCAGAATCACCTTCATCAGAATCAGAATCACCTTCATCAGAATCAGAATCACCTTTATCAGAATCAGAACTACCTTTATTCACCAAGTATATTCAGATACCCAGAATTCAGTGGAGGCTGCTGAGGGGAGGATAGCTCATAATAATGTCTGCAACGGAGCAAATGGAATGGCACTAAACAAATGGAATGGATTTGATACAATTCCACTCAGAGAAATGGTGCTGAGAGCAATAGACCAATGTACAGACAGAGGAATCTTTCAGACCCTTTTGAGTGGTACTTCCCTTCCAGTATTAACCCCACTCCATGGCATCTTAGAGAGCATGGTATTGGCTAAGGTGGGTGTTTCAACTTCTTACCTTCGCCCACGTCGCCCACGTAGAAGTGGTCTCAGCGGGCTGCAGGACCCTCTACTATCACACACAAACTGGAAAGCAGCTGTCCACTTCCTCTAACGTAATGTGAAGAGGAGCCAAGATCACACAGTGAGCCAAGATCACACAGTGAGCCAAGACCACACAGTGAGTTGTGGGTACGGCGGTGTGGGTATGGTGTAGTGGATATGGCAGTGTGGGTATGGTGTTGTGGGTACGGCGGTGTGGGTATGGTGTTGTGGGCACGGTGGTGTGGGTATGGTGTAGTGGATATGGCGGTGTGGGTATGGTGTTGTGGGTACGGCGGTGTGGGTATGGTGTTGTGGGTACGGCGGTGTGGGTATGGTGTTGTGGATACGGCGGTGTGGGTATGGCGGTGTGGGTATGGTGTTATGGGTACGGCAGTGTGGGTATGGTGTTGTGGGTACGGCGGTGTGGGTACGGCGGTGTGGGTATGGTGTTGTGGGTACGGCGGTGTGGGTACGGCGGTGTGGGTATGGCTGTGTGGGTATGGTGTTGTGGGTACGGTGTTGTGGGTATGGTGGTGTGGGTACGGCGGTGTGGGTATGGCGGTGTGGGTATGGTGGTGTGGGTATGGCGGTGTGTGGGTATGGTGGTGTGGGTATGGTGGTGTGGGTACGGCGGTGTGGGTACGGTGTTGTGGGTATGGCGGTGTGGGTATGGTGGTGTGGGTACGGCGGTGTGGGTACGGTGTTGTGGGTACGGCGGTGTGGGTACGGCGGTGTGGGTACGGCGGTGTGGGTATGGTGGTGTGGGTACGGCGGTGTGGGTACGGTGTTGTGGGTACGGCGGTGTGGGTACGGCGGTGTGGGTACGGTGGTGTGGGTACGGCGGTGTGGGTACGGCGGTGTGGGTATGGTGGTGTGGGTACGGCGGTGTGGGTACGGTGTTGTGGGTACGGCGGTGTGGGTACGGCGGTGTGGGTATGGTGGTGTGGGTGTGGTGGTGTGGGTACGGCGGTGTGGGTATGGTGTTGTGTGAATGAATATACAGTGTATATTCATATTCTTATTCAATTGAAAAGGCAAAACATTTGTATATTCTATTTAGTCTATAGCTGTACTAAAACTGTATCATTATGTAAACTTATGTGAATAAACCTCAAAATAAATGATCAAAGGAATCACAATTTGGATCTCTACAGCAACAAAAAAAACTTCTCAAATGCAAAAGAGGGGCATGAGTCACTCACCAATTCTACTTATTTTTTGCTGCTCTTGACTGATTCAAGCAGTCCTTTCTCCTTTTGCATAGCCAGAGAGAAGTCATTACATGACAAGTCACAGTTCACAGATATTTGAAGTTCATTTTTGATCAGTTCTGTGCTACATCTGTTTCTTGAGTCTGACCATGTAATGGTCATCAGACAGAAAATCCTCTCTACAAAGGCATTTGAGCCTGGCACACTGAGGACTAATGAGACAATCCTGAACATGTTGATCAAGTTGGCTTTCCCTAGGTTTTGGAAAACTGCCACCCACTTCTCACAGGTGGATTTTGTGGTATCCTGTCTGGCTTTCTGTATTTCCTCCCGGCGAGCACAAAACTCTTCATAGAGTTGGTCCATACTGACTGTCTCTGTCATTTTGAGGGCAACCACCACCTGCTCCAGGTCAGTGAAGGAGAGCTTCTCATAGAGGCCCATCAGTTTCACCATTACATGTTCTGGTGAGAAATCAAACCACTTGTCAATGTATGTAATGACAGTGTCATAGAACTTCAAAGTCCTGTTGCTGTTCCTGTTGCTGCTTTGTGCTGACAATTGTTTGTCCATCAGCTGCTTGGTCTGGTATCCAAAAAGCTGTCCTGTTTCCACTGAAGCATCTTCATGTTGAACTTTTGGACTTCCTGGTAAACATCTGTCCTGTTTCCACTGAAGCATCTTCATGTTGAACCTTTGGACTTCTTCGTAAACATCTGTCCTGTTTCCGCTGAAGCATCTTCATTTTGAACCTTTGGACTTCCTGGTAAACATCTGTCCTGTTTCCGCTGAAGCATCTTCATGTTGAACCTTTGGACTTCCTCGTAAACATCTGTCCTGTTTCCGCTGAAGCATCTTCATGTTGAACTTTTGGACTTCCTCGTAAACATCTGTCCTGTTTCCGCTGAAGCATCTTCATGTTGAACCTTTGGACTTCCTCGTAAACATCTGTCCTGTTTCCGCTGAAGCATCTTCATGTTGAACCTTTGGACTTCCTCTTAAACATCTGTCCTGTTTCCGCTGAAGCATCTTCATGTTGAACTTTTGGACTTCCTGGTAAACATCTGTCCTGTTTCCGCTGAAGCATCTTCATGTTGAACTTTTGGACTTCCTCGTAAACATCTGTCCTGTTTCCACTGAAGCATCTTCATGTTGAACTTTTGGACTTCCTCGTAAACATCTGTCCTGTTTCCGCTGAAGCATCTTCATGTTGAACCTTTGGACTTCCTCGTAAACATCTGTCCTGTTTCCACTGAAGCATCTTCATGTTGAACTTTTGGACTTCCTTGTAAACATCTGTCCTGTTTCCACTGAAGCATCTTCATGTTGAACTTTTGGACTTCCTCGTAAACATCTGTCCTGTTTCCGCTGAAGCATCTTCATGTTGAACTTTTGGACTTCCTCGTAAACATCTGTCCTGTTTCCGCTGAAGCATCTTCATGTTGAACTTTTGGACTTCCTCGTAAACATCTGTCCTGTTTCCACTGAAGCATCTTCATGTTGAACCTTTGGACTTCCTCGTAAACATCTGTCCTGTTTCCGCTGAAGCATCTTCATGTTGAACCTTTGGACTTCCTCGTAAACATCTGTCCTGTTTCCGCTGAAGCATCTTCATGTTGAACCTTTGGACTTCCTCGTAAACATCTGTCCTGTTTCCGCTGAAGCATCTTCATGTTGAACCTTTGGACTTCCTCGTAAACATCTGTCCTGTTTCCGCTGAAGCATCTTCATTTTGAACCTTTGGACTTCCTGGTAAACATCTGTCCTGTTTCCGCTGAAGCATCTTCATGTTGAACCTTTGGACTTCCTCGTAAACATCTGTCCTGTTTCCGCTGAAGCATCTTCATGTTGAACCTTTGGACTTCCTCGTAAACATCTGTCCTGTTTCCACTGAAGCATCTTCATGTTGAACCTTTGGACTTCCTCGTAAACATCTGTCCTGTTTCCGCTGAAGCATCTTCATTTTGAACCTTTGGACTTCCTG
>NW_026602188.1:0-23195 GCF_029448725.1 Salvelinus fontinalis | reverse complement strand
ACTGTGTCAATGTATGTTTCACTCTTTCACTCTTCAGCCCCTGCTGTTCTTGTTAAATCTGTTTCTGCTGAGAATAATTTGATCCTTCAGATTAATCAATCTCAATTTCACATTACCAGTGAAGTGAAGGCTTCATCAAATCAAATCAAATGTTATTGGTCACATACACATGGTTAGCAGATGTTATTGGTCACATACACATGGTTAGCAGATGTTATTGGTCACATACACATGGTTAGCAGATGTTATTGGTCACATACACATGGTTAGCAGATGTTATTGGTCACATACACATGGTTAGCAGATGTTAATGCAAGTGTTGCGAAATACTTGTGCTTCTAGTTCCGACAGTGCAGCAATATCTAACAAGTAATCTAACAATTACTTTATTCACACAAATCTAAGTAAAGGAATGGAATAAGAATATATACATATAAATATATGGATGAGCAACAACAGAGCGGCATAGGCAAGATGCAGTAGATGGTATAAAATAGAGTATATACATATGATATGAGTAATACAAGATATGTAAACATTATTATTAAAGTGACTAGTGATCCATTTATTAAAGTAGCCAGTGATTGGGTCTCATTGTAGACAGCAGCCTCTCTGAGTTAGTGGTGGCTGTTTAACAGTCTGATGGCCTCGAGCTAGAAACTGTTTTTCAGTCTCTCGGTCCCTGCTTTGATGCACCTGTACTGACTTCACCTTCAGGATGGTAGTGGGGTGAACAGGCAGTGGCTCGGGTGGTTGTTTGTGAGTGCATGCGTACATGTCTGTGTGAGAGAGAGAGAGAGAGAGAGAGAGAGAGAGAGAGAGAGAGAGAGAGAGAGAGAGAGAGAGAGAGAGAGAGAGAGAGAGAGAGAGAGAGAGCGAGAGAGAGCGAGAGAGAGAGAGAGAGAGAGAGAGAGAGAGAGAGAGAGAGAGAGAGAGAGAGAGAGAGAGAGAGAGAGAGAGAGAGAGAGAGAGAGAGAGAGAGAGAGAGAGAGAGACTCAGGAAACAGAGGGATCCTGTTTGTGAGCAGACTGCCATTGTTCCACTGATTAAACACACACAACATCTTGTCCCCCTCTTGCCCGTACGCCCCAGACAACCATACCCTAACTCTCTCTCCCCAAGACACGTACACAATCACAATGATCACATGGGTGTGTATTAACCCATTGTTGTAGCTTTGTCTAGTCTGTGTGTCTCCATACAGTAGATCCTTCTATTGTCCCCATCTCTCTCCTTACATTGGGACTACACCCTCCAATCAGCCCCTCCTTCTCTCCTCAACTATTCCCTTCATCTCTCTGTATTATTCCTAGTTTTTATCAGAGAGAACCCCCCCTGCGCTCCTTACACCCTTTCCTTACACCCTCCCCCCTAAAGGCACCAAGCAAAACAAGTGCACTCGCATACTCACCTAAAAGTAATGCTTTACTCATCTCATATGTATATACTGTATTCTATTCTACTGTATTTTAGTCATACTCCCCTAAAAGTAATGCTTTACTCATCTCATATGTATATACTGTATTCTATTCTACTGTATTTTAGTCATACTCCCTTAAAAGTAATGCTTTACTCATCTCATATGTATATACTGTATTCTATTCTACTGTATTTTAGTCATACTCCCTTAAAAGTAATGCTTTACTCATCTCATATGTATATACTGTATTCTATTCTACTATATTTTAGTCATACTCCCTTAAAAGTAATGCTTTACTCATCTCATATGTATATACTGTATTCTATTCTACTGTATTTTAGTCATACTCCCTTAAAAGTAATGCTTTACCCATATCATATGTATATACTGTATTCTATTCTACTGTATTTTAGTCATACTCCCTTAAAAGTAATGCTTTACTCATCTCATATGTATATACTGTATTTTATTCTACTGTATTTTAGTCATACTCCCTTAAAAGTAATGCTTTACTCATCTCATATGTATATACTGTATTCTATTCTACTGTATTTTAGTCATACTCCCTTAAAAGTAATGCTTTACTCATCTCATATGTATATACTGTATTCTATTCTACTGTATTTTAGTCAGACTCCCTTAAAAGTAATGCTTTACTCATCTCATATGTATATACTGTATTCTATTCTACTGTATTTTAGTCATACTCCCTTAAAAGTAATGCTTTACTCATCTCATATGTATATACTGTATTCTATTCTACTGTATTTTAGTCATACTCCCTTAAAAGTAATGCTTTACTCATCTCATATGTATATACTGTATTCTATTCTACTGTATTTTAGTCATACTCCCTTAAAAGTAATGCTTTACTCATCTCATATGTATATACTGTATTCTATTCTACTGTATTTTAGTCATACTCCCTTAAAAGTAATGCTTTACTCATCTCGTATGTATATACTGTATTCTATTCTACCGTATTTTAGTCAAACTCCCTTAAAAGTAATGCTTTACTCATCTCATATGTATATACTGTATTCTATTCTACCGTATTTTAGTCATACTCCCTTAAAAGTAATGCTTTACTCATCTCATATGTATATACTGTATTCTATTCTACTGTATTTTAGTCATACTCCCTTAAAAGTAATGCTTTACTCATCTCATATGTATATACTGTATTCTATTCTACCGTATTTTAGTCATACTCCCCTAAAAGTAATGCTTTACTCATCTCATATGTATATACTGTATTCTATTCTACCGTATTTTAGTCATACTCCCCTAAAAGTAATGCTTTACCCATCTCATATGTATATACTGTATTCTATTCTACTGTATTTTAGTCATACTCCCTTAAAAGTAATGCTTTACTCATCTCATATGTATATACTGTATTCTATTCTACTGTATTTTAGTCATACTCCCTTAAAAGTAATGCTTTACTCATCTCATATGTATATACTGTATTCTATTCTACTGTATTTTAGTCATACTCCCTTAAAAGTAATGCTTTACTCATCTCATATGTATATACTGTATTCTATTCTACTGTATTTTAGTCATACTCCCCTAAAAGTAATGCTTTACTCATCTCATATGTATATACTGTATTCTATTCTACTGTATTTTAGTCATACTGCCCTAAAAGTAATGCTTTACCCATCTCATATGTATATACTGTATTCTATTCTACTGTATTTTAGTCATACTCCCTTAAAAGTAATGCTTTACTCATCTCATATGTATATACTGTATTCTATTCTACTGTATTTTAGTCATACTCCCTTAAAAGTAATGCTTTACTCATCTCATATGTATATACTGTATTCTATTCTACTGTATTTTAGTCATACTCCCTTAAAAGTAATGCTTTACTCATCTCATATGTATATACTGTATTCTATTCTACTGTATTTTAGTCATACTCCCTTAAAAGTAATGCTCATCTCATATGTATATACTGTATTCTATTCTACTGTATTATAGTCATACTCCCTTAAAAGTAATGCTTTACCCATCTCATATGTATATACTGTATTCTATTCTACTGTATTTTAGTCATACTCCCTTAAAAGTAATGCTCATCTCATATGTATATACTGTATTCTATTCTACTGTATTTTAGTCATACTCCCTGAAAAGTAATGCTTTACCCATCTCATATGTATATACTGTATTCTATTCTACTGTATTTTAGTCAGTGCCACTCATTCTAATATTTATATATTTCTTAATTCCATTCTTTTACTTTCAGATGTGTGTATTGTAGTGAATTGTTAGACACTACTTCACTGTTGGAGCTAGGAACACAAGCATTTCACTACACCCACAATAATATACACTCCCTCAAAATTGTCAGAATTAAATGAAGATAACTCAAGAAATCTGTCATTAATTTAGACGTTTTTGCAGAGATCTAATGGCCTAAACTCACCAAAGGCGACCGTGCGAGGCGTGTGTGTGATTTATTTTAGAATGTATTGTTTTGAATTATAATGACCCAACGGAAGCCAGTGCCTCGCTCAATAAGAATGTGTCTCTATTTCTGCCTTCTATCACTGGTGCTGTAGTCACACAAAACAACACATATTTTGTCATTATTCCCTTTTTTTTAGCTCATTTGAATTGGAAGAGATAGCTAAGGGTTGAGGCTTTACCATACATGCTACATTAGACCAATTCATCCACTTATGGAAACAAAACATTGCTATCAGCAAAGATGATCGGAGACATGGACTATCTTGCTAGAATAAAGTCACTGCTCTGCCCGTCCTTTCTGCCCGCCCACTTCTGGTGAGTTTTTCACTTTAGTTGAGCATTTTGACATCTAACTAAGATGTTTGGTGCAGTATTTCTCAAGTGAAGAAATGTGCATAAAAACGAGTCGTCTATCGTTGAATGACAACACATCGTTGAAGAATCCCTACTGTTGACCAATGATGAGGAAGGGGTGCAGACTTCGGCTCCAGTTCTTCAGTTTGCTGAGAGAAAAAAATGTGTGCGCAAACAGACAAAAAAAACCTTAGCGAAGACCAAAAGGAAGAAAGACATAATATATGAACAAACTGTTCCGCACAAGAAGCCTTCAGATCCCTCATCTCTTCCTCCCTCCCTCCCAGAGTAGAGCCCTAGTGTTTATACTGAGATGTCCTCTTCTATTTCCCGTTGAATCAAAACCAGACCATCTAGTAGTCATACCTGTAGGCTGCCTCTCACTCCCTGTGGCAAAGCTATGTCTGTCTCCCTGTGGCATAGCTATCTCTCTCTCCCTGTGGCATAGCTATCTCTCTCTCCCTGTGGCATAGCTATGTCTCTCTCCCTGTGGCATAGCTGTCTCTCTCTCCCTGTGGCATAGCTAGGTCTCTCTCCCTGTGGCATAGCTATCTCTCTCCCTGTGGCATAGCTATCTCTCTCTCCCTGTGGCATAGCTATCTCTCTCTCCCTGTGGCATAGCTATCTCTCTCTCCCTGTGGCATAGCTAGGTCTCTCTCCCTGTGGCATAGCTATCTCTCTCCCTGTGGCATAGCTAGGTCTCTCTCCCTGTGGCAAAGCTATGTCTGTCTCCCTGTGGCATAGCTATGTCTCTCTCCCTGTGACATAGCTAGGTCTCTCTCCCTGTGGCATAGCTATCTCTCTCCCTGTGGCATAGCTATCTCTCTCTCCCTGTGGCATAGCTATCTCTCTCTCCCTGTGGCATAGCTAGGTCTCTTTCCCTGTGGCATAGCTATCTCTCTCCCTGTGGCATAGCTAGGTCTCTCTCCCTGTGGCAAAGCTATGTCTGTCTCCCTGTGGCATAGCTATGTCTCTCTCCCTGTGACATAGCTAGGTCTCTCTCCCTGTGGCATAGCTATCTCTCTCTCCCTGTGGCATAGCTAGGTCTCTATCCCTGTGGCATAGCTATCTTTCTCCCTGTGGCATAGCTATCTCTCTCTCCCTGTGGCATAGCTATCTCTCTCCCTGTGGCATAGCTATCTCTCTCCCTGTGGCATAGCTATCTCTCTCTCCCTGTGGCATAGCTAGGTCTCTCTCCCTGTGGCATAGCTATCTCTCTCCCTGTGGCATAGCTAGGTCTCTCTCCCTGTGGCATAGCTATCTCTCTCCCTGTAGCATATATATCTCTCTCTCCCTGTAGCATATATATCTGTCTCTCCCTGTGGCATAGCTATCTCTCTCTCCCTGTGGCATAGGTACATCTTTGTCCCTGTGGCATAGCAATGTCTGTCTCCCTGTGGCAAAGCTATGTCTGTCTCCCTGTGGCATAGCTATGTCTCTCTCCCTGTGACATAGCTAGGTCTCTCTCCCTGTGGCATAGCTATCTCTCTCCCTGTGGCATAGCTATCTCTCTCTCCCTGTGGCATAGCTATCTCTCTCTCCCTGTGGCATAGCTAGGTCTCTTTCCCTGTGGCATAGCTATCTCTCTCCCTGTGGCATAGCTAGGTCTCTCTCCCTGTGGCAAAGCTATGTCTGTCTCCCTGTGGCATAGCTATGTCTCTCTCCCTGTGACATAGCTAGGTCTCTCTCCCTGTGGCATAGCTATCTCTCTCTCCCTGTGGCATAGCTAGGTCTCTATCCCTGTGGCATAGCTATCTCTCTCCCTGTGGCATAGCTATCTCTCTCTCCCTGTGGCATAGCTATCTCTCTCCCTGTGGCATAGCTATCTCTCTCTCCCTGTGGCATAGCTAGGTCTCTCTCCCTGTGGCATAGCTATCTCTCTCCCTGTAGCATATATATCTCTCTCTCCCTGTAGCATATATATCTCTCTCCCTGTGGCATAGCTATCTCTCTCTCCCTGTGGCATAGGTACATCTTTGTCCCTGTGGTATAGCAATGTCTCTCACCCTGTGGCATAGATATCTCTCTCTCCCTGTGGCATAGCTAGGTCTCTCTCCCTGTGTTATAGCTAGGTCTCTCTCCCTGTGGCATAGCTAGGTCTTTCCCCTGTGGCATAGCTAGGTCTCTGTCCCTGTGGCATAGCTATCTCCCTGTGGCATAGCTATCTCTCTCTCCCTGTGGCATAGCTATGTCTCTCTCCCTGTGGCATAGCTATGTCTCTGTCCCTGTGGCATAGCTATGTCTCTCTCCCTGTGGCATAGCTATGTCTCTCTATCCTTTTCCTTGATCCTTCCATTCTCTCTTACATCTTCTGTTACACTCTGTCAATCTCTGCTGTTCCCTTGACCCTATTCCTCCCTCTTTCCTCACATCCCCCCCCCCCCCCCACCTCCCCCCTCTTTTCCCCCACTCCCACTCTCTTGGTGTTGTGTCTGTGTGTTCTCAGTAGGGAGGCTGGATATTTTGAGTACAGGAAGAGAAGCTGGCACACACATACACACACGCTGAGAAACCCAAAACACAGCCGTTCTCACAGCTGCCCAATCAGGCAGTGTTGGCTAGGAAAACACACTTACTCATGCGCACACACATCAACACATTCTCATTGCAGAACAATCACACTGCCTTGTCTCACTCACACAAACTCATTCCCAGTATCGCCCAATCACGCAAGGTCTCACACACTGCTTTCCACACAAACAAACCTAAGGGTAACCTCATTAACCCTAAAACACAAACAAACCCCACATAACTACAAGAGCAGGGGTGTATTTATTAGTCGGATTCCGTTGCGAAACTGTTTACCGTTTACTCTAGGAAGCAAACGAGGAGGGACCTACCTGAATTTGTCCAATAGAAACTTACTTTTAGAGTAAATGGTTTCTGTTGCTAAACGCTTTGCAACTGACTAAGGAATACACCACTGGTGTTCCACATGGTCAAGTGCAGTGCTCTCACCTCGTTCAATATGTCTGCATATTCAGCCAATCAAATTGTACCTATTCATGTTAGCAGTAGGCCTATGTGGATACTCCTTTTCCACACAAGGAAAAACACTGGATGTTAGACAGTATAAAACATTTATTCAATCAGTCTGAAGAACCAGCAAAGCCCCAACTCCCTTATTTCCAGAGTGATAATATCACATTAAAATAGCATATGTAGAATTCCCTATACACAATGCAATGCATCAACAACAACAAAAAGAGCACAGACAATATACTTACAGTATATTTAGTTTGGACAAACGTAAACCAATAAAAACAACAACAAAAACATTTTGCACACAAAGACATACGACCCAAATACAACCAATAAAAACATTGTATGAAACACAATAAGAATGGAATTCTTAGTCTTCCCTCAGTTCATGGATTTAGAGACCAAGTACCGATTATGTAGAGTACATGTCAGGTCTGCTTAGAGTAGGGTAAGGGTTAGGGTTAGGGTTAGAGTAGGGTAAGGGTTAGAGTTAGGGTTAGAATAGGGTAAGGGTTAGGGTTAGGGTAAGGGTTAGGGTTAGGGTTAGAGTAGGGTAAGGGTTAGGGTTAGAGTAGGGTTGGGTAAGGGTTAGGGTTAGAGTAGGGTAAGGGTTAGAATAGGGTTAGGGTAAGGGCTGCAAAATTACAGAAACTTTCAATACATTCCCTGGTTCTCCAGAAATCCTGGTTGGAGGGCTCCAGATTTCCTTCTTATTCCCTTCAGATTCTGTGAATCCGCCAACCGGGATGTCTGGAGTTTTGCAACCCTAGTAGGGATGTACAACTGAGGGCTCTACACCCCAGCTACAACTAGTACTACTAGGACCACACAGTCCTGCTTCATCTCTCCGTGGTACTTAACTGACCCATTCATATAAGTGATTGACTAGCGAGTCTAGACCGTAGACGTCTGGTTATCCTAGACGTCTGGTTATCCAGGTATTCAGGGCTTTCAGAAAGTATTATCAGCCTTATTCTAAAATGGATTAATTAAATAATAATCCTCATCAAGCTTACACAATATCCCATGATGTCAGAGTGAAAACAGGTTTATATAAATTTTTGCAAATCTATAAAAAAACAGAAATACCTTATATACATAAGTATTCAGACCCTTTGCGATGAGACTCGAAATTGAGCTCAGGTGCATCCTGTTTCCAATGATCATCCTGAGATGTTTCTACAACTTGACTGAAGTCCACCTACGGTAAATTCAATTGATTGGACATGATTTGGAAAGGCACACACCTGTCTATATAAGGTCCCACAGTTGACAGTGCATGTCAGAGCAAAAACCAAGCCATGAGGTCGAAGGAATTGTCCGTAGAGCTCCGAGACAGGATTGTGTCGAGGAAAAGATATGGGGAAGGGTACCAAAACATTTCTGTAGTGTTGAAGGTCCCCAATAACACAGTGACCTCCATCATTCTTAAGTGGAAGAAGTTTGGAACCACCAAGACTCTTCCTAGAGCTGGCCACCCGGCCAAACTGAGCAATCTGGAGAGAAGGGCCTTGGTCAGGGAGGTGACCAAGAACACTGACAGAGTTCCTCTGTGAAGATGGGAGAACCTTCCAGAAGAACAACCTTTTTTCAGAACTCCACCTATCAGGCCTTTATGGTAGAGTAGCTAGACGGAAGCCACTCCTCAGTAAAAGGTACATGACAGCCCGCTTGGTTTGCCAAAAGGCACCCAAAGGACTATCAGATCATGAGAAACAAGATTCTCTGTTCTGATAAAACCAAGACTGAACTCTTTGGCCTGAATGCCAAGCATCATGTCTGGATGAAACCTGACACCATCCCTACGGTGAAGCATGGTGGTGGCAGCATCATGCTGTGGGGATGTTTTTCAGCGGCAGGGACTGGGAGACTAGTCAGGATTGAGGGTAAGATGAACTGAGCAAAGTACAGAGAGATCCTTGATGAAGTCCTGAGCGCTCTGGTGCAGGTTCTCAGTCTGAGGCAAAGGTTCACCTTCCAACAGGATAATGACCCTAAGCACACAGCCAAGACAATGCAGGAGTGGCTTCGGGAGAAGTCTCTGGACTTGAACACGATCTAACATCTCCGGAGAGACCTTAAAAAAAGCTGTGCGGCAACGTTCCCATCCAACCTGACAGAGTTTGAGAAGATCTGCAGAGAAGAATGGGAGAAACTCCCCAAATACAGGTGTGACAAGCTTGTAGCGTCCTACCCAAGAAGACTCGAGGCTGTAATCGCTGCCAAAGGTGCTTCAACAAAGTACTGAGTAAAGGGTCTGAATACCTGAAATGTGATATTTCCATTTATTTTAATTTTATAAATGTACAAAAAAATTAAAAAATAAACCTCTCTTTGCTTTGTCATTCTGGGGTATTGTGTGTAGATTGATGAGGAAAAGAAACAATTTAATACATTTTAGTGTAAGGCTGTAACATAACAAAATGTGGAAAAACTCAAGGGGTCTGAAAACTTTCCAAATGCACTGTACATCAGTCTAGTTAAAAGAGAAGGATAACAACCCAGCAGATACTGTGGCTACCAGGAACAGTTGTTCACCCCTAGTTCACAGGGTACCATAGTGATGAGGACAGACAAGTCAACTATAAAGGTGAGGGGGTCTCAAACCCCACTAGAGGCGGGATCATCCTGCCCTGTTAGTTAGAGCGATTCAACCAATAGCAGCGCATTGATGCTGAGCAAAAAACCTCCCACTGGGTAAAAGAGACTACTGTGATTGACAGGGCAGGACTGTCCCGCACATGGTTGAGTTCTCAGGTGGCACTAATGATGTCCCAGACTAGGACAGAAGGCACTAAAAGGAAGTGGTGGAGGGAGAAAGATGAGGAAGATGCCCCTAACCACTGATACAGGGTCAGATATTTATTCATCCCCCATTGCTAGGGTACTCTGATCCTAGATCTGTGATTAGGGACAGCTTCTGCCTTGAGAGGAGAAAGTCTTCTTAAACCCTTGGTGGTTAGGAGTGATCATGAATCATTTACAATATGAGTAACAATATCAGTGATTGACAGCCTGACCATGATAGGGTCAAGAAGCCTGTTATCTCTCTCCCTTGTAACCATTGGTGTGCGAGTCTCCAGCCACTTAGATTTCGATGAGCTTATAGGATTGCACGCCTTGATTGACAGATGCAAATCTCCAGAACAGGAAAAACCGGATGAGACTGGTCACAATGCCTGGCGTGTTTGGAACCTGGAACACACAAACAAACACACAGAGGTTAAAGCCTGGCGGGTAGGAGCGTTGGGCCAGTAACTGAAAGGTTGCTGGTTCGAATCCCCGAGCTGACAAGGTAAAAATCTGTCATTCTGCCCCTAAGCAAGGCAGTTAACCCCCTGTTCCCCGGGCGCCGAAGACCTGGATGTCGATTAAGGCAGTTCTCCGCACCGCTCTGATTCAGAGGGGTTGGCTTAAATGCGGAAGACACATTTCAGTTGTACAACTGAATAGGTATCCCCCTTTCCCTAAAGGTAATTTACAATCATTTAACAGTCCCTACCATGTCTCACATACAGTCTATTCAGACCCCTTGACTTTTTCCACATTTTGTTACTTTACAGCCTCATTCTAAAATTGATTAAATACATTTTTTTCTCTTCAATCTACACACAATACCCCATAATGACAAAGCAAGAACTAGATTAAAAAAACAAAAAAACAAATACCTTACTTACGTAAGTATTCAGACCCTTTGCTATGAGACAGAAAGAAATTAAGCTCAGGTGCATCCTGTTTCCATTGATCATCCTTGAGATGTTTCTACAACTTGATTGTTGTCAACCTGTGGTAAATTCAATTGATTGGACATGATTTGGAAAGGCACACACCTGTCTATATAAGGTCCCACAGTTGACAGTGCATGTCAGTGCAAAAACCAAGCCATGGGGTTGAAGGAATTGTCCGTAGAGCTCCGAGACAGGATTGTGTCGAGGCACAAATCTGGGAAGGGTACCAAAACATTTATGCAGCATTGAAGGTCCCCAAGAACACAGTGGCCTCCATCATTCTTAAATGGAAGAATTTTGGAACCACCAAGACTCTTCCTAGAGTTGGCCACCCGGCCAAAATGAGCAATCGGGGGAGAAGAGCCTTGGTCAGGGAGGTGACCAAGAACCCGATGGTCATTCTGACAGAGCTCCAGAGTTCCTCTGTGGAGATGGGAGAATCTTCCAGAAGGATAACCATCTCTGCAGCACTCTACCAAATCAGGGTTTTATGGTATCGTGGCCAGATGGAAGCCACTCCTCAGTAAAAGGCACATGACAGCCTGCTTGGAGTTTGCCAAAATGCACCTAAAGACTCAGACCATGAGAAACAAGATTCTCTACTCAGATGAAACCAAGATTGAACTATTTGGCCTGAATGCCAAGCGTCACGTCTGGTGGAAACCTAGCACCATCCCTATGGTGAAACATTGTGGTGGCAGCATCATGCTGTGAGGATGTTTTCAGCGGCAGGGACTGGGAGACTAGTCAGGTTCGAGGGAAAGATGAACGTAGCAAAGTACAGAGAGATCCTTGATAAAAATCTGCTCCAGAGCGCTCAGGACCTTCTAAGGACAACAACCCTGCCAAGACAATGCAGAAGTGGCTTCGGGACAAGTCACTGAATGTCCTTGAGTGGCCCAGCCTGAGCCCAGACTTGAACCCGATCAAACATCTCTGGAGAGACCTGAAAATAGCTGTGCAGCGACATTCCCCATCCAACCTGACAGAGCTGATCTGCAGAGAAGAATGAGAGAAACTCCTCAGATACAGGTGTGCCAAGCTTGTAGTGTCATACCCAAGAAGACCCGAGGCTATAATCGCTGCCAAAGTACAGAGTAAAGGGTCTGAATACTTATGTAAATGTGATATTTTAGTTGTGTATTTTTTATAAATTAATACAGTTGCAAAAATGTCTATAAAACTTGTTTTTGCTTTGTCATTATGGGGTATTCTATGTAGATTGATGAGGGGAAAAAATAATTTTATACATTTCAAAATAAGGCTGTAACGTGGAAAAAGTCAAGGGGTCTGAATAGTTTCCGAATGTACTGTATACACACACACCATGATATAGTAGTCTTGCAGCTGTAGTCCATAGAGCGTCCAGGATGTTGAGGTGAGGAAGGTAGCTACAGTCAAAGAGAAGGACAAACGCTCCACACTACCAGTACGCACTATCTCCATCTGACAGAGACGAGAGGGGGAGAGAGAGGAGAGAGGAGAGGGGCGAGAGAGGGAAAGGGGTAGAGAGAGAGGGAGAGGGGGAGAGAGAGAGAGGGAGAGAGGGAGAGGGGGAGAGAGGGAGAGGAGGGGGAGAGAGAGAGGAGAGGGGGTGATGAATTGACACAGTTCCAACGTATCCAGAAAGAGTAGAAGGGATAAAACACAAACCCAGAACAACAGGAAGAAAAGATGAGAGAAAGGCAGGAAATAGACACAGGATGATATGAGGAGACAGACAGAGGGAGAATGAGACAAACAGGAAGGTGGAGGGCAGGGCTGTACAATTCATCCAATTCACATCAAAATCGCAATATTGACATGTGCAATATCCATATAGGAAGACATCCATATTGCAATATTTAGAAACGCCACGTGTAACATCCGTTTTTATAGTTCACTCAGTTTGTCTCTCTTCCTCTCCCTTCTTGCAGCTGCTTCCCACACACCAAGCCCTGCCCCGTCACTCAAGCAGCACACTTCCTATTCCCTCCCAGGCCCACCCATGGCTGAGCCCCTGCCCAGTCATGTGAAATCCAGATTAGGGCCTAATGAATTTATTTCAATTCGCTGATTTCCTTATATGAACTGTAACTCAGTTGTTGCATATTGAGTTTAGATTTTTGTTCAGTATATATCGCAATATTTGCACTAGAGGTCGGCCGATTATGATTTTTCAACGCCGATACCGTTTATTGGAGGACCAAAAAAGCCGATATCGATTAATCAGACGATTTTTATTTATTTATTTGTAATAATGACAATTACAACAATACTGAATGAAGACTTACTTTAACTTAATATATTACATCAATAAAATCAATTTAGCCTCAAATAAATTATGAAACATGTTCAATTTGGTTTAAATAATGCAAAAACAAAGTGTTGGAGAAGAAAGTAAAAGTGCAATATGTGCCATGTAAAAAAGCTAACGTTTAAGTTCCTTGCTCAGAACATGAGAACATATGAAAGCTGGTGGTTCCTTTTAACATGAGTCTTCAATATTCCCAGGTAAGAAGTTTTAGGTTGTAGTTATTATAGGACTATTTCTCTCTATACGATTTGTATTTCATATACCTTTGACTATTGGATGTTCTTATAGGCACTTTAGTATTGCCAGTGTAACAGTATAGCTTCCGTCTCTCTCCTCGCTCCTACCTGGGCTCGAACCAGGAACACATCGACAACAGCCACCCTCGAAGCAGCGTTACCCATGCAGAGCAAGGGGAACAACTACTCCAAGTCTCAGAGCGAATGACGTTTGAAACGCTATTAGCGCGCACCCCGCTAACTAGCTAGCCATTTCACATCGGTTACACCAGCCTAATCTCAGGAGTTGATAGGCTTGAAGTCATAAACAGCAGAGCTGCTGGCAAAACGCACGAAAGTGCTGTTTGAATGAATGCTTACGAGCGTGCTGGTGCCTACCATCGCTCAGTCAGACTACTCTATCAAATCATAGACTTAATTATAACATAATAACAGAAATACGAGCCTTAGGTCATTAATATGGTCGAATCCGGAAACTATCATCTCGAAAACAAAAAGTTTATTATTTCAGTGAAGTACGGAACCGTTCCGTATTTTATCTAACGGGTGGCATCCATAAGTCTAAATATTCCTGTTACATTGCACAACCTTCAATGTTACATAATTACGTAAAATTCTGGCAAATTAGTTCACAATGAGCCAGGCGGCCCAAACTGTTGCATATACTCTGACTCTGCGTGCAATGAACGCAAGAGAAGTGACACAATTTCACCTGGTTAATATTGCCTGTTAACCTGGATTTCTTTTAGCTAAATATGCAGGTTTAAAAATATATACTTCTGTGTATTGATTTTAAGAAAGGCATTGATGTTTATGGTTAGGTACACGTTGGAGCAACGACAGTCCTTTTTCGCGAATGCGCACGGCATCGATTAAATGCAACGCAGGACACGCTAGATAAACTAGTAATATCATCAACCATGTGTAGATATAACTAGTGATTATGATTGATTGATTAATTGTTTTTTATAAGATAAGTTTAATGGTAGCTAGCAACTTACCTTGGCTTCTTACTGCATTCGCGTAACAGGCGTGCTCCTCGTGAGGCAGGTGGTTAGAGCGTTGGACTAGTTAACCGTAAGGTTGCAAGATTGAATCGCTGAGCTGACAAGGTAAAAGTCTGTCGTTCTTCCCCTGAATAAGGCAGTTAACCCACCGTTCCTAGGCCGTCATTGAATATAAGAATGTGTTCTTAACTGACTTGCCTAGTTAAATAAAGGTGTAAAAAAATTAATAAATACAATTATTATTATTTTTTTTATCGCCAAAATCGGCATCCAAAATTACCGATTTCCGATTGTTATGAAAACTTGAAATCGGCCCTAATTAATCGGCCATTCCGATGAATCGGTCGACCTCTAATTTGCACCCCCCAAAAAATAAGCACAATTCGACTTTTTGCCCATATCATGCGGCGGAGGAATAAACAGTAACACAGAGGCAACAGAGGGAAAGAGAGGAGTCAAAGGGCAAGGGGAGAGAGAGTGATTAGAGGTGGTCATGTTCTGAACATGGAATCTTATTGGCCTGTTGTTGGTCTACCGTACATATTTATGAGAGTATGTGAGGAATCGGAGTATAGTGGGTATCAGGGTGGTAGGTATCAGAACATTGGAAAAATAGGTCTGTTTGCCAGGCTAGTGAGTGTATGTTATCTGAACGTTGTGTTAAAGTTGTATAAAAGTTTCTTCACCAGTGCGTGGAAGAATGTGTCCAATGCGTGGACATAGGGTGCATATTGTATAAACACTGTGTCAGAAAAGGTTTGCATATTTACCAGGTCAGCGAGTGGACTCAGGTACATGCTGATAGTGAACAGGCTGCAGGTGAGACCTAGCTGGGCCAGCTGAGACTCTCCCTGAGGCAGGAGAACACTGAAGTACAGCCAGCCTCCACAGACCACTCCTCCTGCTAGTAACGTCTGAGAGGTCACTCGCCTCTGGAACGAACACACACACAAGTTTACTAGTTTTAAACATTTTGGCACACACCCTAAAACTAGGCTTCAAGCAGTGAACCAGTGGGCAGATATACTAAAAGTGTACTTCAAACCCTAACGGAAAAATACAAACAATGAACTAAAGCAAAAAACCTGGAATATCTACAGAAAAACATCATTATGATATCTACCAGACCATCTCGAAGACAAACGAATGCACTCCTGGGGGATTCAGGTCTGGCCGTATCTATGCGATAAGTAACTATAAAACACTGTGGTCAGCTAACCTTGTCATTGGTGTAATGGCAGTAGGAGAGACTATAAAACACTGTGGTGAGCTCACCTTGTCATTGGTGTAGTGGCAGTAGGAGAGACTATAAAACACTGTGGTGAGCTCACCTTGTCATTGGTGTAATGGCATTAGGAGAGACTATAAAACACTGTGGTGAGCTCACCTTGTCATTGGTGTAGTGGCATTAGGAGAGACTATAAAACACTGTGGTCAGCTCACCTTGTCATTGGTGTAATGGCATTAGGAGAGACTATAAAACACTGTGGTGAGCTCACCTTGTCATTGGTGTAGTGGCAGTAGGAGAGACTATAAAACACTGTGGTCAGCTCACCTTGTCATTGGTGTAGTGGCATTAGGAGAGACTATAAAACACTGTGGTCAGCTCACCTTGTCATTGGTGTAGTGGCAGTAGGAGAGACTATAAAACACTGTGGTCAGCTCACCTTGTCATTGGTGTAGTGGCAGTAGGAGAGACTATAAAACACTGTGGTCAGCTCACCTTGTCATTGGTGTAGTGGCAGTAGGAGAGACTATAAAACACTGTGGTCAGCTCACCTTGTCATTGGTGTAGTGGCAGTAGGAGAGACTATAAAACACGGTGGTCAGCTCACCTTGTCATTGGTGTAGTGGCAGTAGGAGAGACTATAAAACACTGTGGTCAGCTCACCTTGTCATTGGTGTAATGGCATTAGGAGAGACTATAAAACACTGTGGTGAGCTCACCTTGTCATTGGTGTAGTGGCAGTAGGAGAGACTATAAAACACTGTGGTCAGCTCACCTTGTCATTGGTGTAGTGGCATTAGGAGAGACTATAAAACACTGTGGTCAGCTCACCTTGTCATTGGTGTAGTGGCAGTAGGAGAGACTATAAAACACTGTGGTCAGCTCACCTTGTCATTGGTGTAGTGGCAGTAGGAGAGACTATAAAACACTGTGGTCAGCTCACCTTGTCATTGGTGTAGTGGCAGTAGGAGAGACTATAAAACACGGTGGTCAGCTCACCTTGTCATTGGTGTAGTGGCAGTAGGAGAGACTATAAAACACTGTGGTCAGCTCACCTTGTCATTGGTGTAATGGCATTAGGAGAGACTATAAAACACTGTGGTGAGCTCACCTTGTCATTGGTGTAGTGGCAGTAGGAGAGACTATAAAACACTGTGGTCAGCTCACCTTGTCATTGGTGTAGTGGCATTAGGAGAGACTATAAAACACTGTGGTCAGCTCACCTTGTCATTGGTGTAGTGGCAGTAGGAGAGACTATAAAACACTGTGGTCAGCTCACCTTGTCATTGGTGTAATGGCATTAGGAGAGACTATAAAACACTGTGGTGAGCTCACCTTGTCATTGGTGTAGTGGCAGTAGGAGAGACTATAAAACACGGTGGTCAGCTCACCTTGTCATTGGTGTAGTGGCAGTAGGAGAGACTATAAAACACTGTGGTCAGCTCACCTTGTCATTGGTGTAGTGGCAGTAGGAGAGACTATAAAACACTGTGGTCAGCTCACCTTGTCATTGGTGTAGTGGCATTAGGAGAGACTATAAAACACTGTGGTCAGCTCACCTTGTCATTGGTGTAGTGGCAGTAGGAGAGACTATAAAACACTGTGGTCAGCTCACCTTGTCATTGGTGTAGTGGCATTAGGAGAGACTATAAAACACTGTGGTCAGCTAACCTTGTCATTGGTGTGATGGCAGTAGGAGAGACTATAAAACACTGTGGTCAGCTCACCTTGTCATTGGTGTAGTGGCAGTAGGAGAGACTATAAAACACTGTGGTCAGCTCACCTTGTCATTGGTGTAGTGGCATTAGGAGAGACTATAAAACACTGTGGTCAGCTCACCTTGTCATTGGTGTAGTGGCAGTAGGAGAGACTAAAAACACTGTGGTCAGCTCACCTTGTCATTGGTGTAGTGGCAGTAGGAGAGACTATAAAACACTGTGGTCAGCTCACCTTGTCATTGGTGTAGTGGCAGTAGGAGAGACTATAAAACACTGTGGTCAGCTCACCTTGTCATTGGTGTAGTGGCAGTAGGAGAGACTAAAAACACTGTGGTCAGCTCACCTTGTCATTGGTGTAATGGCAGTAGGAGAGACTATAAAACACTGTGGTCAGCTCACCTTGTCATTGGTGTAGTGGCATTAGGAGAGACTATAAAACACTGTGGTCAGCTCACCTTGTCATTGGTGTAGTGGCAGTAGGAGAGACTATAAAACACTGTGGTCAGCTCACCTTGTCATTGGTGTAGTGGCAGTAGGAGAGACTATAAAACACTGTGGTCAGCTCACCTTGTCATTGGTGTAGTGGCAGTAGGAGAGACTATAAAACACGGTGGTCAGCTCACCTTGTCATTGGTGTAGTGGCAGTAGAAGAGACTATAAAACACTGTGTTCAGCTCACCTTGTCATTGGTGTAGTGGCAGTAGGAGAGACTGTAAAACACTGTGGTCAGCTCACCTTGTCATTAGTGTAGTGGCAGTAGGAGAGGATGTAGAGGGACTGTAGACAGGCTCCTATGGTGTTAACCAGGACCAGAGTCCCATCCGTCTTCAGTATCCCATAATACAGCCAGCCCAGGTTACTATAGAGACAGACAAGACATTAGCTCAGTGGGCTAACACAGTATGACTTATGCAGATGACCCAGGTTTGATCAGTGGTCACTGGCACGTTGCCTAGGCACCACACACACAGCTTACTTGAGGCATGTGGTGAGGAAGGGGAGGAACTGGACGTTATCTGCACTTTTGGAAGCTTCTTCAGGTCTTCTTCTTCAGGTCCGTCCTGACAGAGGATCACACACACACACACACACACACACACACACACACACACACACACACACACACACACACACACACACACACACACACACACACACACACACACACACACACACACACACACACACACACACACACACACACACACACACACACACAAATCTAGCATAAGAAAAAGGAAGGAACTGAACTAAAACATGATTTTATTATCACCTGTCCTGAGTATTCTATTTACACAAGCCTCGGGCATTGAACGAATAACTAAGCAAATATTTGATTAACTCATATCTGTGAGATAAGGGTGGACCAACACCTAGCTAGCTAACCAACACCTAGCTAGCTATGTTTCCGCAGTTTAATGCAATTCAAACAAGCAAATTAGAACAGAATTTGGTCTCTGCCCAAGTTTGCGATGTTGGCAATAAAGAACAGTTATCTAGCTAACGTTAGCTACTTAGCCAGATAGTTTCTCTGAAAAGCAGAAAGCTGTCAAACTTACAGTCCAGTCGAGAACATCCCGACTGTAAATACGATGCACGCCCATGATAGAAACTGCAAAAACTCCATAGATCGGAAAACGGAATATGTGATGCACTACCTAGATAGCTAGGTATGTGTCTAAATTGTGAGTAATTTCGCTATGAATATCAAATCAGCTATCGTGCAAATTGTTGACATCTGCATCAGCGACTCAACGTTGACTTCGTTCTAAACTACACAGTATTTCCGTGTTTGTAATTAGGGGCGTATTCATTACGCCAATTCTGTTGCAAAACGTTTCTTTTACGGAAGCAAGCAGAACGAAACGGGGAGAGACCTAACTTCATGTGTCCAATAGAAACTCTCGTTTTGCTCTGTTTGCTTTTGTTTGGTTCTTTAACGGTAAACGGTTTCCTTAATGAATACGCCACAGTATGCTGAAAGAATTCTGCACTCTGATTGGCAGATAAGGATGAGAGGATGGATAGGTTTCCACCAATGATATGATGGTCAATATGACGATGGATGATTTCGCTCGTAATCCAGCAAGGACTTTAGGTACAGGTACCCCCCCAAAGAAGATGGTCCATTTGCTACTTTTGTTTGATTACCTGCCATCGGAGTATTTAGAAATATATGGCTCAAACAATCAATTAATCAAATGTATTTGATAAAGTCCATTTTACAACAGCAGTTACCTGTCAAATGTTTATTTATTTTTTATTTAACCTTTATTTAACTAGGCAATTCAGTTCTAACGAGCCTCTACCCCGGGTCCGGGATCACCCCCCACCCCCCCACACACTGATTAGCATAGCTAGCATAGCTTCACAAGTAGATAGTAGCATCTAAATATCATTAAATCACAAGTCCAAGACACCAGATGAAAGATACAGATCTTGTGAATAAAGCCACCATTTCAGATTTTTAAAATGTTTTACAGGGAAGACAAAATATGTAAATCTATTAGCTAAACACGTTAGCAAAATACACCACTTTTCTAACTCCATCAGTTTCTTACTACATCAGGTGCTATCACCAATTCGGCTAAACTAAGATATTGATAGCCACTAACCAAGAAAAAACCTCTTCAGATGACAGTCTGATAACATATTTATGGTATAGGATAGGTTTTGTTAGAAAAAAGTGCATATTTCAGGTAGAAATCACAGTTTACAATTGCACCGACCATCACAAGACGACTAGAATTACTATAGAGAGCAACGTGTATGACCAATTTACTCTTAATAAAACATTTCATAAGAATAGACAAAGCATAGCAATGGAAAGACCCAGATCTTGTGATTCCAGACAATATTTCAGATTTTCTAAGCGTTTTACAGCGAAAACACAATAAATCGATAAGTTAGCATACCACATGTGAAAACGTTACCAGAGCATCGATTCCAGCCAAAGAGAGCTATAACGTAATCACCGCCAAAATATATTAATTTTTTCACTAACCTTCTCAGAATTCTTCCGATGACACTCCTGTAACATCATTTTACAACATACATATACAGTTTGTTCGAAAATGTGCATATTTAGCCATACAAAACCGTGGTTACACAATGAAAATACTAGGAAATCAAGCCTCAAAATGTCTGACGTCATCTTTCAGAGTGATCTAGTTTAATTGAAAGCTAATCATATACTTGACTAAAAAATACAGGGTTGACAGGAATCGAAAGACAAATTAGTTCTTAATGCAATCGCTGATTTACATTTTTTAAATTATCCTTACTTTTCAATACAGGTTGCGCCAAGCGAAGCTATAGCAAACAAGATGGCGACATAAACGTTTAACATTTATCGACAGAAACACGATTTATCATCATAAATTGTTCTTACTGTGAGCTGTTCTTCCATCAGAATCTTGGGCAAAGAATCCTTTCTTGGGTCTAATCTTCTTTTGGTCGATAGATGTCCTCTGTCCTTCGAAATATCCACTAACGATCGAACGGGACCCCGAAACGTGTCCAAAGTTTCAGAGTGCACGACAAAGAAATTCCTCAAAATCGCACTAAACGGATATAAATTGCTATAAAACGGTTCAAATTAACTACATTATGATGTTTTTAACAACTATAACGACTAAAAACATGACCGGAGAAATATCACTCTCTAAACAACGATTTGGAAGGAGGCAGGTCTGATGTCCATTTTGCGCATGACGCATGCAGGAAGAGAGCGGTACTTCTACGTTTTCGTGTTTTATAGTGGCTCTGATTGCGCAATCGAATCCATTCAAAACGTGATGACTACTGACACCCAGAGGAAGACGTAGGCAGTGTCGGTTTCTCCATAGCATCTACTGGCACCTTAAAACCGATCCCAGATCAGGGGTAAAAATTTCTGAAATCTGACTCCCTGTCAGGAAAAGTGATGTAGAAGTAGTTCTGTACCACTCAGAGACAAAATTCCAACGGCTATAGAAACTAGAAAGTGTTTTCTATCCAATAATAACAATAATATGCATATTGTACGATCAAGAATTGAGCACGAGGCAGTTTAATTTGGAGACCAAAAAATGCTAATGCGGAACAGCACCCCCTATAGTTGCAAGAAGTTAAGAACAAATTCTTATTTACATTGACGGCCTAGGAACACTGGGTTAACTGCCTTGTTCAAGGGCAGAATGACAGATTTTTACCTTGTCAGCTCGGATTCTGTATCTGTGCTCCATAATAGCTGTATATAACTCCCATCCTTAGCAAATAATATCCTAATGACATATTCCTCTATGGGACAGACAACAAGACGACAGTCAGAATACTGGGATGTCTAGTAGTGTAGTCTGGGCATCACACAGCATGAAGTTTCCAACCCAGAGACATGCTGGGTTGGAATGAATGACATCCTCTTCTGTATCATCACTGAGATCTAATATAAATACCCAAATATAGCCTGGAATGTTGTAAACAGTGTAACTTTATACTACATACACCCTCTTCACAATATGCACCTTTATGTTATGTAGGATAATAATGAGCAATAGGGTTTTGTACATTGTGAGGGGGAACTCATCTCAGTCACTACAGTGTGAAGTGGAATTGCTCCTAATTCACGTTTTGCCTGTGTAATAAACATTTCCAGGTGAACAAAAAGGAGAGCAGTTGTAGATGAAGTCAATCAAAAATCAACCCTGTTAATTACACGTTGCAAGAGGGAGACACCACCCAGCATTGAAGCAGAGAAAATGTCTAACTGGCCTCTTGGAGACAGAACCTTTATATCTTAATCAGACAGCACAAAATGTTCTGGAAACAGCAGCCTGAGAGGCTTGTAGGAAGTCAAAACAAAAAGGCAACGACCTTGTCAGCTGCTACAGAATCACACAGTGTTCAGAACGTCATCAATACAATACAACAGTGAATAATCAGCGTGTCCTCAGTCCTTGTACTTGGACCTCCATTCTTTCGTCAATCACTGTCAACTGATATGGGAATAATCCATAACATTCATTATCAGGTCTAATGACCATCAACCCACACTAGCATTTCGCTACACCTGCAAAAACATCTGCTAAATATGTGTACGTGACCAATAAAATTTGATTTGATCAACTCACACTAATGACGTCAACCCGCACTAGTGACCGTCAACCCACACTAATGACCGTCAACCCACACTAGTGACCATCAACCCACACTAGTTACCGTCAACCCACACTAGTGACCATCAACCCACACTAGTGACCGTCAACCCACACTAGTGACCGTCAACCCACACTAGTGACCGTCAACCCACACTAGTGACCGTCAACCCACACTAGTGACCATCAACCCACACTAGTGACCGTCAACCCACACTAGTGACCGTCAGCCCACACTAGTGACCATCAACCCACACTAGTGACCATCAACCCACACTAGTGACCGTCAACCCACACTAGTGACCGTCAACCCACACTAGTGACCGTCAGCCCACACTAGTGACCATCAACCCACACTAGTGACCGTCAACCCACACTAGTGACCGTCAGCCCACACTAGTGACCATCAACCCACACTAGTGACCATCAACCCACACTAGTGACCATCAACCCACACTAGTGACCATCAACCCACACTAGTGACCATCAACCCACACTAATGACCATCACCCCACACTAGTGACCATCAACCCACACTAGTGACCATCAACCCACACTAGTGACCATCAACCCACACTAATGACCATCACCCCACACTAGTGACCG
>NW_026602187.1:0-23235 GCF_029448725.1 Salvelinus fontinalis | reverse complement strand
ACTTTTCCATAAACAAGCTCTAAATCATGTTTGATGCACTCTGTAAGTTAATTTTATTTCAGTACTGTTTAATCAGGATGATAGGAACACTGTGGACAGTTTTCAGCAAGTTGCAACATTGAAATACAGAAATAAACACTTTTCCAAAAACAAGCTCTAAATCATGTTGAAAAACAGAAATAAACACTTTTCAAAAACAAGCTCCAAATCATGTTGAAATACAGAAATAAGCACTTTTCAAAAACAAGCTCCAAATCATGTTGAAATACAGAAATAAAAACTTTTCCATAAACAAGCTCTAAATCATGTTTGATGCACTCTGTAAGTTAATTTTATTTCAGTACTGTTTAATCAGGATGATAGGAACACTGTGGACAGTTTTCAGCAAGTTGCAACATTGAAATACAGAAATAAACACTTTTCCAAAAACAAGCTCTAAATCATGTTGAAATACAGAAAAAACACTTTTCAAAAACAAGCTCCAAATCATGTTGAAATACAGAAATAAGCACTTTTCAAATACAAGCTCAAAATCATATTGAAATACAGAAATAAAAACTTTTCCAAAAACAAGCTCTAAATCATGTTTGACGCACTCTGTAAGTTAATTTTATTTCATTACTGTTTAATCAGGATGATAGTAACACTGTGGACGGTTTTCAGCAAGTTGCAACATTGGAATACAGAAATAAACACTTTTCAAAAACAAGCTCCAAATCATGTTAAAATACAGAAATAAGCACTTTTCAAAAACAAGCTCCAAATCATGTTGAAATACAGAAATAAGCACTTTTCAAAAACAAGCTCCAAATCATGTTGAAATACAGAAATAAACACTTTTCAATAAACAAGCTCTAAATCATGTTTGATGCACTCTGTAAGTTAATTTTATTTCAGTACTGTTTAATCAGGATGATAGGAACACTGTGGACAGTTTTCAGCAAGTTGCAACATTGAAATACAGAAATAAACACTTTTCCAAAAACAAGCTCTAAATCATGTTGAAATACAGAAAAAACACTTTTCAAAAACAAGCTCCAAATCATGTTGAAATACAGAAATAAGCACTTTTCAAATACAAGCTCCAAATCATGTTGAAATACAGAAATAAACACTTTTCCATAAACAAGCTCTAAATCATGTTTGATGCACTCTGTAAGTTAATTTTATTTCAGTACTGTTTAATCAGGATGATAGTAACACTGTGGACGGTTTTCAGCAAGTTGCAACATTGGAATACAGAAATAAACACTTTTCAAAAACAAGCTCCAAATCATGTTAAAATACAGAAATAAGCACTTTTCAAAAACAAGCTCCAAATCATGTTGAAATACAGAAATAAAAACTTTTCCATAAACAAGCTCTAAATCATGTTTGATGCACTCTATAAGTTAATTTTATTTCAGTACTGTTTAATCAGGATGATAGGAACACTGTGGACAGTTTTCAGCAAGTTGCAACATTGAAATACAGAAATAAACACTTTTCCAAAAACAAGCTCTAAATCATGTTGAAAAACAGAAATAAACACTTTTCAAAAACAAGCTCCAAATCATGTTGAAATACAGAAATAAGCACTTTTCAAAAACAAGCTCCAAATCATGTTGAAATACAGAAATAAAAACTTTTCCATAAACAAGCTCTAAATCATGTTTGATGCACTCTGTAAGTTAATTTTATTTCAGTACTGTTTAATCAGGATGATAGGAACAACTGTGGACAGTTTTCAGCAAGTTGCAACATTGAAATACAGAAATAAACACTTTTCAAAAACAAGCTCCAAATCATGTTAAAATACAGAAATAAGCACTTTTCAAAAAACAAGCTCCAAATCATGTTGAAATACAGAAATAAACACTTTTCCATAAACAAGCTCTAAATCATGTTTGATGCACTCTGTAAGTTAATTTTATTTCAGTGCTGTTTAATCAGGATGATAGGAACACTGTGGACAGTTTTCAGCAAGTTGCAACATTGAAATACAGAAATAAACACTTTTCCAAAAACAAGCTCTAAATCATGTTGAAATACAGAAAAAACACTTTTCAAAAACAAGCTCCAAATCATGTTGAAATACAGAAATAAGCACTTTTCAAATACAAGCTCCAAATCATGTTGAAATACAGAAATAAACACTTTTCCATAAACAAGCTCTAAATCATGTTTGATGCACTCTGTAAGTGAATTTTATTTCAGTACTGTTTAATCAGGATGATAGGAACACTGTGGACAGTTTTCAGCAAGTTGCAACATTGAAATACAGAAATAAACACTTTTCCAAAAACAAGCTCTAAATCATGTTGAAATACAGAAAAAACACTTTTCAAAAACAAGCTCCAAATCATGTTGAAATACAGAAATAAGCACTTTTCAAAAACAAGCTCCAAATCATGTTGAAATACAGAAATAAACACTTTTCCATAAACAAGCTCTAAATCATGTTTGATGCACTCTCTAAGTTAATTTTATTTCAGTACTGTTTAATCAGGATGATAGTTACACTGTGGACGGTTTTCAGCAAGTTGCAACATTGGAATACAGAAATAAACACTTTTCAAAAACAAGCTCCAAATCATGTTAAAATACAGAAATAAGCACTTTTCAAAAACAAGCTCCAAATCATGTTAAAATACAGAAACAAGCACTTTTCAAAAACAAGCTCCAAATCATGTTGAAATACAGAAATAAACACTTTTCCATGAAAAAGCTCTAAATCATGTTTGATGCACTCTGTAAGTTAATTTTATTTCAGTACTGTTTAATCAGGATGATAGGAACACTGTGGACAGTTTTCAGCAAGTTGCAACATTGAAATACAGAAATAAACACTTTTCCAAAAACAAGCTCTAAATCATGTTGAAATACAGAAAAAACACTTTTCAAAAACAAGCTCCAAATCATGTTGAAATACAGAAATAAACACTTTTCCATAAACAAGCTCTAAATCATGTTTGATGCACTCTGTAAGTTAATTTTATTTCAGTACTGTTTAATCAGGATGATAGGAACACTGTGGACAGTTTTCAGCAAGTTGCAACATTGAAATACAGAAATAAACACTTTTCCAAAAACAAGCTCTAAATCATGTTGAAATACAGAAAAAACACTTTTCAAAAACAAGCTCCAAATCATGTTAAAATACAGAAATAAGCACTTTTCAAAAACACATCTCCAAATCATGTTGAAATACAGAAATAAACACTTTTCCATAAACAAGCTCTAAATCATGTTTGATGCACTCTGTAAGTTAATTTTATTTCAGTACTGTTTAATCAGGATGATAGGAACACTGTGGACAGTTTTCAGCAAGTTGCAACATTGAAATACAGAAATAAACACTTTTCCAAAAACAAGCTCTAAATCATGTTGAAATACAGAAAAAACACTTTTCAAAAACAAGCTCCAAATCATGTTGAAATACAGAAATAAGCACTTTTCAAAAACAAGCTCCAAATCATGTTGAAATACAGAAATAAACACTTTTCCATAAACAAGCTCTAAATCATGTTTGATGCACTCTGTAAGTTAATTTTATTTCAGTACTGTTTAATCAGGATGATAGGAACACTGTGGACAGTTTTCAGCAAGTTGCAACATTGAAATACAGAAATAAACACTTTTCCAAAAACAAGCTCTAAATCATGTTGAAATACAGAAAAAACACTTTTCAAAAACAAGCTCCAAATCATGTTGAAATACAGAAATAAACACTTTTCCATGAAAAAGCTCTAAATCATGTTTGATGCACTCTGTAAGTTAATTTTATTTCAGTACTGTTTAATCAGGATGATAGGAACACTGTGGACAGTTTTCAGCAAGTTGCAACATTGAAATACAGAAATAAACACTTTTCCAAAAACAAGCTCTAAATCATGTTAAAAAAACAGAAATAAACTCTTTTCAAAAACAAGCTCCAAATCATGTTAAAATACAGAAATAAGCACTTTTCAAAAACAAGCTCCAAATCATGTTGAAATACAGAAATAAACACTTTTCCATAAACAAGCTCTAAATCATGTTTGATATACTCTGTAAGTTAATTTTATTTCAGTACTGTTTAATCATGATGATAGGAACACTGTGGACAGTTTTCAGCAAGTTGCAACATTGAAATACAGAAATAAACACTTTTCCAAAAACAAGCTCTAAATCATGTTGAAATACAGAAAAAACACTTTTCAAAAACAAGCTCCAAATCATGTTGAAATACAGAAATAAGCACTTTTCAAATACAAGCTCCAAATCATGTTGAAATACAGAAATAAACACTTTTCCATAAACAAGCTCTAAATCATGTTTGATGCACTCTGTAAGTTAATTTTATTTCAGTACTGTTTAATCAGGATGATAGGAACACTGTGGACAGTTTTCAGCAAGTTGCAACATTGGAATACAGAAATAAACACTTTTCAAAAACAAGCTCCAAATCATGTTGAAATACAGAAAAAACACTTTTCAAAAACAAGCTCCAAATCATGTTGAAATACAGAAAAAATCACTTTTCAAATACAAGCTCCAAATCATGTTGAAATACAGAAATAAACACTTTTCCATAAACAAGCTCTAAATCATGTTTGATATACTCTGCAAGTTAATTTTATTTCAGTACTGTTTAATCAGGATGATAGGAACACTGTGGACAGTTTTCAGCAAGTTGCAACATTGAAATACAGAAATAAACACTTTTCGAAAAACAAGCTCTAAATCATGTTGAAATACAGAAAAAACACTTTTCAAAAACAAGCTCCAAATCATGTTGAAATACAGAAATAAGCACTTTTCAAAAACAAGCTCCAAATCATGTTGAAATACAGAAATAAACACTTTTCCATAAACAAGCTCTAAATCATGTTTGATGCACTCTGTAAGTTAATTTTATTTCAGTACTGTTTAATCAGGATGATAGTAACACTGTGGACAGTTTTCAGCAAGTTGCAACATTGAAATACAGAAATAAACACTTTTCCAAAAACAAGCTCTAAATCATGTTAAAAAAACAGAAATAAACACTTTTCAAAAACAAGCTCCAAATCATGTTAAAATACAGAAATAAGCACTTTTTAAAAACAAGCTCCAAATCATGTTGAAATACAGAAATATACACTTTTCCATAAACAAGCTCTAAATCATGTTTGATGCACTCTGTAAGTTAATTTTATTTCAGTACTGTTTAATCAGGATGATAGGAACAACTGTGGACAGTTTTCAGCAAGTTGCAACATTGAAATACAGAAATAAACACTTTTCCAAAAACAAGCTCTAAATCATGTTGAAATACAGAAAAAACACTTTTCAAAAACAAGCTCCAAATCATGTTGAAATACAGAAATAAGCACTTTTCAAATACAAGCTCAAAATCATATTGAAATACAGAAATAAACACTTTTCCAAAAACAAGCTCTAAATCATGTTTGATGCACTCTGTAAGTTAATTTTATTTCATTACTGTTTAATCAGGATGATAGTAACACTGTGGACGGTTTTCAGCAAGTTGCAACATTGGAATACAGAAATAAACACTTTTCAAAAACAAGCTCCAAATCATGTTAAAATACAGAAATAAGCACTTTTCAAAAAACAAGTTCCAAATCATGTTGAAATACAGAAATAAACACTTTTCCATAAACAAGCTCTAAATCATGTTTGATGCACTCTGTAAGTTAATTTTATTTCAGTGCTGTTTAATCAGGATGATAGGAACACTGTGGACAGTTTTCAGCAAGTTGCAACATTGAAATACAGAAATAAACACTTTTCCAAAAACAAGCTCTAAATCATGTTGAAATACAGAAAAAACACTTTTCAAAAACAAGCTCCAAATCATGTTGAAATACAGAAATAAGCACTTTTCAAATACAAGCTCCAAATCATGTTGAAATACAGAAATAAACACTTTTCCATAAACAAGCTCTAAATCATGTTTGATGCACTCTGTAAGTGAATTTTATTTCAGTACTGTTTAATCAGGATGATAGGAACACTGTGGACAGTTTTCAGCAAGTTGCAACATTGAAATACAGAAATAAACACTTTTCCAAAAACAAGCTCTAAATCATGTTGAAATACAGAAAAAACACTTTTCAAAAACAAGCTCCAAATCATGTTGAAATACAGAAATAAGCACTTTTCAAAAACAAGCTCCAAATCATGTTGAAATACAGAAATAAACACTTTTCCATAAACAAGCTCTAAATCATGTTTGATGCACTCTCTAAGTTAATTTTATTTCAGTACTGTTTAATCAGGATGATAGTTACACTGTGGACGGTTTTCAGCAAGTTGCAACATTGGAATACAGAAATAAACACTTTTCAAAAACAAGCTCCAAATCATGTTAAAATACAGAAATAAGCACTTTTCAAAAACAAGCTCCAAATCATGTTAAAATACAGAAATAAGCACTTTTCAAAAACAAGCTCCAAATCATGTTGAAATACAGAAATAAACACTTTTCCATGAAAAAGCTCTAAATCATGTTTGATGCACTCTGTAAGTTAATTTTATTTCAGTACTGTTTAATCAGGATGATAGGAACACTGTGGACAGTTTTCAGCAAGTTGCAACATTGAAATACAGAAATAAACACTTTTCCAAAAACAAGCTCTAAATCATGTTGAAATACAGAAAAAACACTTTTCAAAAACAAGCTCCAAATCATGTTGAAATACAGAAATAAACACTTTTCCATAAACAAGCTCTAAATCATGTTTGATGCACTCTGTAAGTTAATTTTATTTCAGTACTGTTTAATCAGGATGATAGGAACACTGTGGACAGTTTTCAGCAAGTTGCAACATTGAAATACAGAAATAAACACTTTTCCAAAAACAAGCTCTAAATCATGTTGAAATACAGAAAAAACACTTTTCAAAAACAAGCTCCAAATCATGTTAAAATACAGAAATAAGCACTTTTCAAAAACACATCTCCAAATCATGTTGAAATACAGAAATAAACACTTTTCCATAAACAAGCTCTAAATCATGTTTGATGCACTCTGTAAGTTAATTTTATTTCAGTACTGTTTAATCAGGATGATAGGAACACTGTGGACAGTTTTCAGCAAGTTGCAACATTGAAATACAGAAATAAACACTTTTCCAAAAACAAGCTCTAAATCATGTTGAAATACAGAAAAAACACTTTTCAAAAACAAGCTCCAAATCATGTTGAAATACAGAAATAAGCACTTTTCAAATACAAGCTCCAAATCATGTTGAAATACAGAAATAAACACTTTTCCATAAACAAGCTCTAAATCATGTTTGATGCACTCTGTAAGTGAATTTTATTTCAGTACTGTTTAATCAGGATGATAGGAACACTGTGGACAGTTTTCAGCAAGTTGCAACATTGAAATACAGAAATAAACACTTTTCCAAAAACAAGCTCTAAATCATGTTGAAATACAGAAAAAACACTTTTCAAAAACAAGCTCCAAATCATGTTGAAATACAGAAATAAGCACTTTTCAAAAACAAGCTCCAAATCATGTTGAAATACAGAAATAAACACTTTTCCATAAACAAGCTCTAAATCATGTTTGATGCACTCTCTAAGTTAATTTTATTTCAGTACTGTTTAATCAGGATGATAGTTACACTGTGGACGGTTTTCAGCAAGTTGCAACATTGGAATACAGAAATAAACACTTTTCAAAAACAAGCTCCAAATCATGTTAAAATACAGAAATAAGCACTTTTCAAAAACAAGCTCCAAATCATGTTAAAATACAGAAATAAGCACTTTTCAAAAACAAGCTCCAAATCATGTTGAAATACAGAAATAAACACTTTTCCATGAAAAAGCTCTAAATCATGTTTGATGCACTCTGTAAGTTAATTTTATTTCAGTACTGTTTAATCAGGATGATAGGAACACTGTGGACAGTTTTCAGCAAGTTGCAACATTGAAATACAGAAATAAACACTTTTCCAAAAACAAGCTCTAAATCATGTTGAAATACAGAAAAAACACTTTTCAAAAACAAGCTCCAAATCATGTTGAAATACAGAAATAAACACTTTTCCATAAACAAGCTCTAAATCATGTTTGATGCACTCTGTAAGTTAATTTTATTTCAGTACTGTTTAATCAGGATGATAGGAACACTGTGGACAGTTTTCAGCAAGTTGCAACATTGAAATACAGAAATAAACACTTTTCCAAAAACAAGCTCTAAATCATGTTGAAATACAGAAAAAACACTTTTCAAAAACAAGCTCCAAATCATGTTAAAATACAGAAATAAGCACTTTTCAAAAACACATCTCCAAATCATGTTGAAATACAGAAATAAACACTTTTCCATAAACAAGCTCTAAATCATGTTTGATGCACTCTGTAAGTTAATTTTATTTCAGTACTGTTTAATCAGGATGATAGGAACACTGTGGACAGTTTTCAGCAAGTTGCAACATTGAAATACAGAAATAAACACTTTTCCAAAAACAAGCTCTAAATCATGTTGAAATACAGAAAAAACACTTTTCAAAAACAAGCTCCAAATCATGTTGAAATACAGAAATAAGCACTTTTCAAAAACAAGCTCCAAATCATGTTGAAATACAGAAATAAACACTTTTCCATAAACAAGCTCTAAATCATGTTTGATGCACTCTGTAAGTTAATTTTATTTCAGTACTGTTTAATCAGGATGATAGGAACACTGTGGACAGTTTTCAGCAAGTTGCAACATTGAAATACAGAAATAAACACTTTTCCAAAAACAAGCTCTAAATCATGTTGAAATACAGAAAAAACACTTTTCAAAAACAAGCTCCAAATCATGTTGAAATACAGAAATAAACACTTTTCCATGAAAAAGCTCTAAATCATGTTTGATGCACTCTGTAAGTTAATTTTATTTCAGTACTGTTTAATCAGGATGATAGGAACACTGTGGACAGTTTTCAGCAAGTTGCAACATTGAAATACAGAAATAAACACTTTTCCAAAAACAAGCTCTAAATCATGTTAAAAAAACAGAAATAAACTCTTTTCAAAAACAAGCTCCAAATCATGTTAAAATACAGAAATAAGCACTTTTCAAAAACAAGCTCCAAATCATGTTGAAATACAGAAATAAACACTTTTCCATAAACAAGCTCTAAATCATGTTTGATATACTCTGTAAGTTAATTTTATTTCAGTACTGTTTAATCATGATGATAGGAACACTGTGGACAGTTTTCAGCAAGTTGCAACATTGAAATACAGAAATAAACACTTTTCCAAAAACAAGCTCTAAATCATGTTGAAATACAGAAAAAACACTTTTCAAAAACAAGCTCCAAATCATGTTGAAATACAGAAATAAGCACTTTTCAAATACAAGCTCCAAATCATGTTGAAATACAGAAATAAACACTTTTCCATAAACAAGCTCTAAATCATGTTTGATGCACTCTGTAAGTTAATTTTATTTCAGTACTGTTTAATCAGGATGATAGGAACACTGTGGACAGTTTTCAGCAAGTTGCAACATTGGAATACAGAAATAAACACTTTTCAAAAACAAGCTCCAAATCATGTTGAAATACAGAAAAAACACTTTTCAAAAACAAGCTCCAAATCATGTTGAAATACAGAAAAAATCACTTTTCAAATACAAGCTCCAAATCATGTTGAAATACAGAAATAAACACTTTTCCATAAACAAGCTCTAAATCATGTTTGATGCACTCTGTAAGTTAATTTTATTTCAGTACTGTTTAATCAGGATGATAGTAACACTGTGGACAGTTTTCAGCAAGTTGCAACATTGAAATACAGAAATAAACACTTTTCCAAAAACAAGCACTAAATCATGTTAAAAAAACAGAAATAAACACTTTTCAAAAACAAGCTCCAAATCATGTTAAAATACAGAAATAAGCACTTTTCAAAAACAAGCTCCAAATCATGTTGAAATACAGAAATAACACTTTTCCATAAACAAGCTCTAAATCATGTTTGATATACTCTGCAAGTTAATTTTATTTCAGTACTGTTTAATCAGGATGATAGGAACACTGTGGACAGTTTTCAGCAAGTTGCAACATTGAAATACAGAAATAAACACTTTTCGAAAAACAAGCTCTAAATCATGTTGAAATACAGAAAAAACACTTTTCAAAAACAAGCTCCAAATCATGTTGAAATACAGAAATAAGCACTTTTCAAAAACAAGCTCCAAATCATGTTGAAATACAGAAATAAACACTTTTCCATAAACAAGCTCTAAATCATGTTTGATGCACTCTGTAAGTTAATTTTATTTCAGTACTGTTTAATCAGGATGATAGTAACACTGTGGACAGTTTTCAGCAAGTTGCAACATTGAAATACAGAAATAAACACTTTTCCAAAAACAAGCTCTAAATCATGTTAAAAAAACAGAAATAAACACTTTTCAAAAACAAGCTCCAAATCATGTTAAAATACAGAAATAAGCACTTTTTAAAAACAAGCTCCAAATCATGTTGAAATACAGAAATATACACTTTTCCATAAACAAGCTCTAAATCATGTTTGATATACTCTGTAAGTTAATTTTATTTCAGTACTGTTTAATCATGATGATAGGAACACTGTGGACAGTTTTCAGCAAGTTGCAACATTGAAATACAGAAATAAACACTTTTCCAAAAACAAGCTCTAAATCATGTTGAAATACAGAAAAAACACTTTTCAAAAACAAGCTCCAAATCATGTTGAAATACAGAAATAAGCACTTTTCCATAAACAAGCTCTAAATCATGTTTGATATACTCTGCAAGTTAATTTTATTTCAGTACTGTTTAATCGGGATGATAGGAACACTGTGGACAGTTTTCAGCAAGTTGCAACATTGAAATACAGAAATAAACACTTTCGAAAAACAAGCTCTAAATCATGTTGAAATACAGAAAAAACACTTTTCAAAAACAAGCTCCAAATCATGTTGAAATACAGAAAAAAGCACTTTTCAAATACAAGCTCAAAATCATATTGAAATACAGAAATAAAAACTTTTCCAAAAACAAGCTCTAAATCATGTTTGACGCACTCTGTAAGTTAATTTTATTTCATTACTGTTTAATCAGGATGATAGTAACACTGTGGACGGTTTTCAGCAAGTTGCAACATTGGAATACAGAAATAAACACTTTTCAAAAACAAGCTCCAAATCATGTTAAAATACAGAAATAAGCACTTTTCAAAAACAAGCTCCAAATCATGTTGAAATACAGAAATAAGCACTTTTCAAAAACAAGCTCCAAATCATGTTGAAATACAGAAATAAACACTTTTCAATAAACAAGCTCTAAATCATGTTTGATGCACTCTGTAAGTTAATTTTATTTCAGTACTGTTTAATCAGGATGATAGGAACACTGTGGACAGTTTTCAGCAAGTTGCAACATTGAAATACAGAAATAAACACTTTTCCAAAAACAAGCTCTAAATCATGTTGAAATACAGAAAAAACACTTTTCAAAAACAAGCTCCAAATCATGTTGAAATACAGAAATAAGCACTTTTCAAATACAAGCTCCAAATCATGTTGAAATACAGAAATAAACACTTTTCCATAAACAAGCTCTAAATCATGTTTGATGCACTCTGTAAGTTAATTTTATTTCAGTACTGTTTAATCAGGATGATAGTAACACTGTGGACGGTTTTCAGCAAGTTGCAACATTGGAATACAGAAATAAACACTTTTCGAAAAACAAGCTCTAAATCAAGTTGAAATACAGAAAAAACACTTTTCAAAAACAAGCTCCAAATCATGTTGAAATACAGAAAAAAGCACTTTTCAAATACAAGCTCCAAATCATGTTGAAATACAGAAATAAACACTTTTCCATAAACAAGCTCTAAATCATGTTAAAAAAACAGAAATAAACACTTTTCAAAAACAAGCTCCAAATCATGTTAAAATACAGAAATAAGCACTTTTCAAAAACAAGCTCCAAATCATGTTGAAATACAGAAATAACAACTTTTCCATAAACAAGCTCTAAATCATGTTTGATGCACTCTGTAAGTGAATTTTATTTCAGTACTGTTTAATCAGGATGATAGGAACACTGTGGACAGTTTTCAGCAAGTTGCAACATTGAAATACAGAAATAAACACTTTTCCAAAAACAAGCTCTAAATCATGTTAAAAAAACAGAAATAAACACTTTTCAAAAACAAGCTCCAAATCATGTTAAAATACAGAAATAAGCACTTTTTAAAAACAAGCTCCAAATCATGTTGAAATACAGAAATAAACACTTTTCCATAAACAAGCTCTAAATCATGTTTGATATACTCTGTAAGTTAATTTTATTTCAGTACTGTTTAATCATGATGATAGGAACACTGTGGACAGTTTTCAGCAAGTTGCAACATTGAAATACAGAAATAAACACTTTTCCAAAAACAAGCTCTAAATCATGTTGAAATACAGAAAAAACACTTTTCAAAAACAAGCTCTAAATCATGTTTGATATACTCTGCAAGTTAATTTTATTTCAGTACTGTTTAATCGGGATGATAGGAACACTGTGGACAGTTTTCAGCAAGTTGCAACATTGAAATACAGAAATAAACACTTTCGAAAAACAAGCTCTAAATCATGTTGAAATACAGAAAAAACACTTTTCAAAAACAAGCTCCAAATCATTTTGAAATACAGAAAAAAGCACTTTTCAAATACAAGCTCCAAATCATGTTGAAATACAGAAATAAACACTTTTCCATAAACAAGCTCTAAATCATGTTTTATGCACTCTGTAAGTGAATTTTATTTCAGTACTGTTTAATCAGGATGATAGGAACACTGTGGACAGTTTTCAGCAAGTTGCAACATTGAAATACAGAAATAAACACCTTTCCAAAAACAAGCTCTAAATCATGTTGAAATACAGAAAAAACACTTTTCAAAAACAAGCTCCAAATCATGTTGAAATACAGAAATAAGCACTTTTCAAAAACAAGCTCCAAATCATGTTGAAATACAGAAATAAACACTTTTCCATAAACAAGCTCTAAATCATGTTTGATGCACTCTCTAAGTTAATTTTATTTCAGTACTGTTTAATCAGGATGATAGTAACACTGTGGACGGTTTTCAGCAAGTTGCAACATTGGAATACAGAAATAAACACTTTTCAAAAACAAGCTCCAAATCATGTTAAAATACAGAAATAAGCACTTTTCAAAAACACATCTCCAAATCATGTTGAAATACAGAAATAAACACTTTTCCATGAAAAAGCTCTAAATCATGTTTGATGCACTCTGTAAGTTAATTTTATTTCAGTACTGTTTAATCAGGATGATAGGAACACTGTGGACAGTTTTCAGCAAGTTGCAACATTGAAATACAGAAATAAACACTTTTCCAAAAACAAGCTCTGAATCATGTTGAAATACAGAAAAAACACTTTTCAAAAACAAGCTCCAAATCATGTTGAAATACAGAAATAAACACTTTTCCATAAACAAGCTCTAAATCATGTTTGATGCACTCTGTAAGTTAATTTTATTTCAGTACTGTTTAATCAGGATGATAGGAACACTGTGGACAGTTTTCAGCAAGTTGCAACATTGAAATACAGAAATAAACACTTTTCCAAAAACAAGCTCTAAATCATGTTGAAATACAGAAAACACACTTTTCAAAAACAAGCTCCAAATCATGTTGAAATACAGAAATAAGTACTTTTCAAATACAAGCTCCAAATCATGTTGAAATACAGAAATAAACACTTTTCCATAAACAAGCTCTAAATCATGTTTGATGCACTCTGTAAGTTAATTTTATTTCAGTACTGTTTAATCAGGATGATAGTAACACTGTGGACGGTTTTCAGCAAGTTGCAACATTGGAATACAGAAATAAACACTTTTCCAAAAACAAGCTCTAAATCATGTTGAAAAACAGAAATAAACACTTTTCAAAAACAAGCTCCAAATCCTGTTAAAATACAGAAATAAGCACTTTTCAAAAACAAGCTCCAAATCATGTTGAAATACAGAAAAAAGCACTTTTCAAATACAAGCTCCAAATCATGTTGAAATACAGAAATAAACACTTTTCCATAAACAAGCTCTAAATCATGTTTGATGCACTCTGTAAGTTAATTTTATTTCAGTACTGTTTAATCAGGATGATAGTAACACTGTGGACAGTTTTCAGCAAGTTGCAACATTGAAATACAGAAATAAACACTTTTCCAAAAACAAGCTCTAAATCATGTTAAAAAAACAGAAATAAACACTTTTCAAAAACAAGCTCCAAATCATGTTAAAATACAGAAATAAGCACTTTTTAAAAACAAGCTCCAAATCATGTTGAAATACAGAAATAAACACTTTTCCATAAACAAGCTCTAAATCATGTTTGATATACTCTGTAAGTTAATTTTATTTCAGTACTGTTTAATCATGATGATAGGAACACTGTGGACAGTTTTCAGCAAGTTGCAACATTGAAATACAGAAATAAACACTTTTCCAAAAACAAGCTCTAAATCATGTTGAAATACAGAAAAAACACTTTTCAAAAACAAGCTCCAAATCATGTTGAAATACAGAAATAAGCACTTTTCCATAAACAAGCTCTAAATCATGTTTGATATACTCTGCAAGTTAATTTTATTTCAGTACTGTTTAATCGGGATGATAGGAACACTGTGGACAGTTTTCAGCAAGTTGCAACATTGAAATACAGAAATAAACACTTTCGAAAAACAAGCTCTAAATCATGTTGAAATACAGAAAAAACACTTTTCAAAAACAAGCTCCAAATCATGTTGAAATACAGAAAAAAGCAATTTTCAAATACAAGCTCCAAAACATGTTGAAATACAGAAATAAACACTTTTCCATAAACAAGCTCTAAATCATGTTTGATATACTCTGTAAGTTAATTTTATTTCAGTACTGTTTAATCAGGATGATAGGAACACTGTGGACAGTTTTCAGCAAGTTGCAACATTGAAATACAGAAATAAACACTTTTCCAAAAACAAGCTCTAAATCATGTTGAAATACAGAAAAAACACTTTTCAAAAACAAGCTCCAAATCATGTTGAAATACAGAAATAAGCACTTTTCAAATACAAGCTCCAAATCATGTTGAAATACAGAAATAAACACTTTTCTAAAAACAAGCTCTAAATCATGTTGAAAAACAGAAATAAACACTTTTCAAAAACAAGCTCCAAATCATGTTAAAATACAGAAATAAGCACTTTTCAAAAACAAGCTCCAAATCGTGTTGAAATACAGAAATAAACACTTTTCCATGAACAAGCTCTAAATCATGTTTGATGCACTCTGTAAGTTAATTTTATTTCAGTACTGTTTAATCAGGATGATAGGAACACTGTGGACGGTTTTCAGCAAGTTGCAACATTGGAATACAGAAATAAACACTTTTCAAAAACAAGCTCCAAATCATGTTAAAATACAGAAATAAGCACTTTTCAAAAACACATCTCCAAATCATGTTGAAATACAGAAATAAACACTTTTCCATAAACAAGCTCTAAATCATGTTTGATGCACTCTGTAAGTTAATTTTATTTCAGTACTGTTTAATCAGGATGATAGTAACACTGTGGACGGTTTTCAGCAAGTTGCAACATTGGAATACAGAAATAAACACTTTTCAAAAACAAGCTCCAAATCATGTTAAAATACAGAAATAAGCACTTTTCAAAAACAAGCTCCAAATCATGTTGAAATACAGAAATAAACACTTTTCCATAAACAAGCTCTAAATCATGTTTGATGCACTCTGTAAGTTAATTTTATTTCAGTACTGTTTAATCAGGATGATAGGAACACTGTGGACAGTTTTCAGCAAGTTGCAACATTGAAATACAGAAATAAACACTTTTCCAAAAACAAGCTCTAAATCATGTTGAAATACAGAAAAAACACTTTTCAAAAACAAGCTCCAAATCATGTTGAAATACAGAAATAAGCACTTTTCAAATACAAGCTCCAAATCATGTTGAAATACAGAAATAAACACTTTTCCATAAACAAGCTCTAAATCATGTTTGATGCACTCTGTAAGTTAATTTTATTTCAGTACTGTTTAATCAGGATGATAGGAACACTGTGGACAGTTTTCAGCAAGTTGCAACATTGAAATACAGAAATAAACACTTTTCCAAAAACAAGCTCTAAATCATGTTGAAATACACAAAAAACACTTTTCAAAAACAAGCTCCAAATCATGTTGAAATACAGAAATAAGCACTTTTCAAAAACAAGCTCCAAATCATGTTGAAATACAGAAATAAACACTTTTCCATAAACAAGCTCTAAATCATGTTTGATGCACTCTGTAAGTTCATTTTATTTCAGTACTGTTTAATCAGGATGATAGTAACACTGTGGACAGTTTTCAGCAAGTTGCAACATTGAAATACAGAAATAAACACTTTTCCAAAAACAAGCTCTAAATCATGTTGAAATACAGAAAAAACACTTTTCAAAAACAAGCTCCAAATCATGTTGAAATACAGAAATAAGCACTTTTCAAAAACAAGCTCCAAATCATGTTGAAATACAGAAATAAACACTTTTCCATAAACAAGCTCTAAATCATGTTTGATGCACTCTGTAAGTTAATTTTATTTCAGTACTGTTTAATCAGGATGATAGTAACACTGTGGACGGTTTTCAGCAAGTTGCAACATTGGAATACAGAAATAAACACTTTTCTAAAAACAAGCTCTAAATCATGTTGAAAAACAGAAATAAACACTTTTCAAAAACAAGCTCCAAATCATGTTAAAATACAGAAATAAGCACTTTTCAAAAACAAGCTCCAAATCGTGTTGAAATACAGAAATAAACACTTTTCCATGAACAAGCTCCAGATCATGTTTGATGCACTCTGTAAGTTAATTTTATTTCAGTTCTGTTTAATCAGGATGATAGGAACACTGTGGACGGTTTTCAGCAAGTTGCAACATTGGAATACAGAAAAAACACTTTTCAAAAACAAGCTCCAAATCATGTTAAAATACAGAAATAAGCACTTTTCAAAAACACATCTCCAAATCATGTTGAAATACAGAAATAAACACTTTTCCATAAACAAGCTCTAAATCATGTTTGATGCACTCTGTAAGTTAATTTTATTTCAGTACTGTTTAATCAGGATGATAGTAACACTGTGGACGGTTTTCAGCAAGTTGCAACATTGGAATACAGAAATAAACACTTTTCAAAAACAAGCTCCAAATCATGTTAAAATACAGAAATAAGCACTTTTCAAAAACAAGCTCCAAATCATGTTGAAATACAGAAATAAACACTTTTCCATAAACAAGCTCTAAATCATGTTTGATACACTCTGTAAGTTAATTTTATTTCAGTACTGTTTAATCAGGATGATAGGAACACTGTGGACAGTTTTCAGCAAGTTGCAACATTGAAATACAGAAATAAACACTTTTCCAAAAACAAGCTCTAAATCATGTTGAAATACAGAAAAAACACTTTTCAAAAACAAGCTCCAAATCATGTTGAAATACAGAAATAAGCACTTTTCAAATACAAGCTCCAAATCATGTTGAAATACAGAAATAAACACTTTTCCATAAACAAGCTCTAAATCATGTTTGATGCACTCTGTAAGTTAATTTTATTTCAGTACTGTTTAATCAGGATGATAGTAACACTGTGGACGGTTTTCAGCAAGTTGCAACATTGGAATACAGAAATAAACACTTTTCTAAAAACAAGCTCTAAATCATGTTGAAAAACAGAAATAAACACTTTTCAAAAACAAGCTCCAAATCATGTAAAAATACAGAAATAAGCACTTTTCAAAAACAAGCTCCAAATCGTGTTGAAATACAGAAATAAACACTTTTCCATGAACAAGCTCTAAATCATGTTTGATGCACTCTGTAAGTTAATTTTATTTCAGTACTGTTTAATCAGGATGATAGGAACACTGTGGACGGTTTTCAGCAAGTTGCAACATTGGAATACAGAAATAAACACTTTTCAAAAACAAGCTCCAAATCATGTTAAAATACAGAAATAAGCACTTTTCAAAAACACATCTCCAAATCATGTTGAAATACAGAAATAAACACTTTTCCATAAACAAGCTCTAAATCATGTTTGATGCACTCTGTAAGTTAATTTTATTTCAGTACTGTTTAATCAGGATGATAGTAACACTGTGGACGGTTTTCAGCAAGTTGCAACATTGGAATACAGAAATAAACACTTTTCAAAAACAAGCTCCAAATCATGTTAAAATACAGAAATAAGCACTTTTCAAAAACAAGCTCCAAATCATGTTGAAATACAGAAATAAACACTTTTCCATAAACAAGCTCTAAATCATGTTTGATACACTCTGTAAGTTAATTTTATTTCAGTACTGTTTAATCAGGATGATAGGAACACTGTGGACAGTTTTCAGCAAGTTGCAACATTGAAATACAGAAATAAACACTTTTCCAAAAACAAGCTCTAAATCATGTTGAAATACAGAAAAAACACTTTTCAAAAACAAGCTCCAAATCATGTTGAAATACAGAAATAAGCACTTTTCAAATACAAGCTCCAAATCATGTTGAAATACAGAAATAAACACTTTTCCATAAACAAGCTCTAAATCATGTTTGATGCACTCTGTAAGTTAATTTTATTTCAGTACTGTTTAATCAGGATGATAGTAACACTGTGGACGGTTTTCAGCAAGTTGCAACATTGGAATACAGAAATAAACACTTTTCAAAAACAAGCTCAAAATCATGTTAAAATACAGAAATAAGCACTTTTCAAAAACAAGCTCCAAATCATGTTGAAATACAGAAATAAACACTTTTCCATAAACAAGCTCTAAATCATGTTTGATACACTCTGTAAGTTAATTTTATTTCAGTACTGTTTAATCAGGATGATAGGAACACTGTGGACAGTTTTCAGCAAGTTGCAACATTGAAATACAGAAATAAACACTTTTCCAAAAACAAGCTCTAAATCATGTTGAAATACAGAAAAAACACTTTTCAAAAACAAGCTCCAAATCATGTTGAAATACAGAAATAAGCACTTTTCAAAAACAAGCTCCAAATCATGTTGAAATACAGAAATAAACACTTTTCCATAAACAAGCTCTAAATCATGTTTGATGCACTCTGTAAGTTAATTTTATTTCAGTACTGTTTAATCAGGATGATAGGAACACTGTGGACGGTTTTCAGCAAGTTGCAACATTGGAATACAGAAATAAACACTTTTCAAAAACAAGCTCCAAATCATGTTAAAATACAGAAATAAGCACTTTTCAAAAACAAGCTCCAAATCATGTTGAAATACAGAAATAAACACTTTTCCATAAACAAGCTCTAAATCATGTTTGATACACTCTGTAAGTTAATTTTATTTCAGTACTGTTTAATCAGGATGATAGGAACACTGTGGACAGTTTTCAGCAAGTTGCAACATTGAAATACAGAAATAAACACTTTTCCAAAAACAAGCTCTAAATCATGTTGAAATACAGAAAAAACACTTTTCAAAAACAAGCTCCAAATCATGTTGAAATACAGAAATAAGCACTTTTCAAATACAAGCTCCAAATCATGTTGAAATACAGAAATAAACACTTTTCCATAAACAAGCTCTAAATCATGTTTGATGCACTCTGTAAGTTAATTTTATTTCAGTACTGTTTAATCAGGATGATAGTAACACTGTGGACGGTTTTCAGCAAGTTGCAACATTGGAATACAGAAATAAACACTTTTCAAAAACAAGCTCAAAATCATGTTAAAATACAGAAATAAGCACTTTTCAAAAACAAGCTCCAAATCATGTTGAAATACAGAAATAAACACTTTTCCATAAACAAGCTCTAAATCATGTTTGATACACTCTGTAAGTTAATTTTATTTCAGTACTGTTTAATCAGGATGATAGGAACACTGTGGACAGTTTTCAGCAAGTTGCAACATTGAAATACAGAAATAAACACTTTTCCAAAAACAAGCTCTAAATCATGTTGAAATACAGAAAAAACACTTTTCAAAAACAAGCTCCAAATCATGTTGAAATACAGAAATAAGCACTTTTCAAAAACAAGCTCCAAATCATGTTGAAATACAGAAATAAACACTTTTCCATAAACAAGCTCTAAATCATGTTTGATGCACTCTGTAAGTTAATTTTATTTCAGTACTGTTTAATCAGGATGATAGTAACACTGTGGACGGTTTTCAGCAAGTTGCAACATTGGAATACAGAAATAAACACTTTTCAAAAACAAGCTCAAAATCATGTTAAAATACAGAAATAAGCACTTTTCAAAAACAAGCTCCAAATCATGTTGAAATACAGAAATAAACACTTTTCCATAAACAAGCTCTAAATCATGTTTGATACACTCTGTAAGTTAATTTTATTTCAGTACTGTTTAATCAGGATGATAGGAACACTGTGGACAGTTTTCAGCAAGTTGCAACATTGAAATACAGAAATAAACACTTTTCCAAAAACAAGCTCTAAATCATGTTGAAATACAGAAAAAACACTTTTCAAAAACAAGCTCCAAATCATGTTGAAATACAGAAATAAGCACTTTTCAAAAACAAGCTCCAAATCATGTTGAAATACAGAAATAAACACTTTTCCATAAACAAGCTCTAAATCATGTTTGATGCACTCTGTAAGTTAATTTTATTTCAGTACTGTTTAATCAGGATGATAGGAACACTGTGGACAGTTTTCAGCAAGTTGCAACATTGAAATACAGAAATAAACACTTTTCCAAAAACAAGCTCTAAATCATGTTGAAATACAGAAAAAACACTTTTCAAAAACAAGCTCCAAATCATGTTGAAATACAGAAATAAGCACTTTTCAAATACAAGCTCCAAATCATGTTGAAATACAGAAATAAACACTTTTCCATAAACAAGCTCTAAATCATGTTTGATGCACTCTCTAAGTTAATTTTATTTCAGTACTGTTTAATCAGGATGATAGTAACACTGTGGACGGTTTTCAGCAAGTTGCAACATTGGAATACAGAAATAAACACTTTTCAAAAACAAGCTCCAAATCATGTTAAAATACAGAAATAAGCACTTTTCAAAAACAAGCTCCAAATCATGTTTAAATACAGAAATAAACACTTTTCCATGAAAAAGCTCTAAATCATGTTTGATGCACTCTGTAAGTTAATTTTATTTCAGTACTGTTTAATCAGGATGATAGGATCACTGTGGACAGTTTTCAGCAAGTTGCAACATTGAAATACAGAAATAAACACTTTTCCAAAAACAAGCTCCAAATCATGTTGAAATACAGAAATAAACACTTTTCCATAAACAAGCTCTAAATCATGTTTGATGCACTCTGTAAGTTAATTTTATTTCAGTACTGTTTAATCAGGATGATATGAACACTGTGGACAGTTTTCAGCAAGTTGCAACATTGAAATACAGAAATAAACACTTTTCCAAAAACAAGCTCTAAATCATGTTGAAATACAGAAAAAACACTTTTCAAAAACAAGCTCCAAATCATGTTGAAATACAGAAATAAGTACTTTTCAAATACAAGCTCCAAATCATGTTGAAATACAGAAATAAACACTTTTCCATAAACAAGCTCTAAATCATGTTTGATGCACTCTGTAAGTTAATTTTATTTCAGTACTGTTTAATCAGGATGATAGTAACACTGTGGACGGTTTTCAGCAAGTTGCAACATTGGAATACAGAAATAAACACTTTTCCAAAAACAAGCTCTAAATCATGATGAAATACAGAAAAAACACTTTTCAAAAACAAGCTCCAAATCATGTTGAAATACAGAAATAAGCACTTTTCAAATACAAGCTCAAAATCATACTGAAATACAGAAATAAACACTTTTCCAAAAACAAGCTCTAAATCATGTTTGATGCACTCTGTAAGTTAATTTTATTTCAGTACTGTTTAATCAGGATGATAGTAACACTGTGGACGGTTTTCAGCAAGTTGCAACATTGGAATACAGAAATAAACACTTTTCAAAAACAAGCTCCAAATCATGTTGAAATACAGAAATAAAAACTTTTCCATGAACAAGCTCTAAATCATGTTTGATGCACTCTGTAAGTTAATTTTATTTCAGTACTGTTTAATCAGGATGATAGTAACACTGTGGACGGTTTTCAGCAAGTTGCAACATTGGAATACAGAAATAAACACTTTTCAAAAACAAGCTCCAAATCATGTTAAAATACAGAAATAAGCACTTTTCAAAAACACATCTCCAAATCATGTTGAAATACAGAAATAAACACTTTTCCATAAACAAGCTCTAAATCATGTTTGATGCACTCTGTAAGTGAATTTTATTTCAGTACTGTTTAATCAGGATGATAGGAACACTGTGGACAGTTTTCAGCAAGTTGCAACATTGAAATACAGAAATAAACACTTTTCCAAAAACAAGCTCTAGATCATGTTGAAATACAGAAAAAACACTTTTCAAAAACAAGCTCCAAATCATGTTGAAATACAGAAATAAGCACTTTTCAAAAACAAGCTCCAAATCATGTTGAAATACAGAAATAAACACTTTTCCATAAACAAGCTCTAAATCATGTTTGATGCACTCTGTAAGTTAATTTTATTTCAGTACTGTTTAATCAGGATGATAGTAACACTGTGGACGGTTTTCAGCAAGTTGCAACATTGGAATACAGAAATAAACACTTTTCCAAAAACAAGCTCTAAATCATGTTGAAAAACAGAAATAAACACTTTTCAAAAACAAGCTCCAAATCATGTTAAAATACAGAAATAAGCACTTTTCAAAAACAAGCTCCAAATCATGTTGAAATACAGAAATAAAAACTTTTCCATAAACAAGCTCTAAATCATGTTTGATGCACTCTGTAAGTTAATTTTATTTCAGTACTGTTTAATCAGGATGATAGGAACACTGTGGACAGTTTTCAGCAAGTTGCAACATTGAAATACAGAAATAAACACTTTTCCAAAAACAAGCTCTAAATCATGTTGAAATACAGAAAAAACACTTTTCAAAAACAAGCTCCAAATCATGTTGAAATACAGAAATAAGCACTTTTCAAATACAAGCTCCAAATCATGTTGAAATACAGAAATAAACACTTTTCCATAAACAAGCTCTAAATCATGTTTGATGCACTCTGTAAGTGAATTTTATTTCAGTACTGTTTAATCAGGATGATAGGAACACTGTGGACAGTTT
>NW_026602186.1:0-23252 GCF_029448725.1 Salvelinus fontinalis | reverse complement strand
TTGTTTTCTGTAAAATGTTGGGAAAGGGGTCAAAACGGCAGTTTTTGTGAAAGTTGTTTAGAATTTAATGAATCTGCTAACTTCTGACATTTTTTACCGAAGCCAGAAAAACAGGTGAAGGGTTACAAAAATAGCTCTAGTTACAGATTGGTAGACCCGATTTGAAATCCGACTTGTTGCTTGAAAAACTGAAGATTAGGGGTAGATTTTATATAGAAAACATTGTTTTCTGTAAAATGTTGGGAGGGGTCAAAACGGCAGTTTTTGTGAAAGTTGTTTTGAATTTAATGAATCTGCTAACTTCTGACATATTTTACCGAAGCCAGAAAAACAGGCGAAGGGTTACAAAAATAGCTCTAGTTACAGATTGGTAGACCCGATTTGAAATCCGACTTGTTGCTTGAAAAGCTGAAGATTAGGGGTAGATTTTATATAGAAAACATTGTTTTCTGTAAAATGTTGGGAAAGGGGTCAAAACGGCAGTTTTTGTGAAAGTTGTTTAGAATTTAATGAATCTGCTAACTTCTGACATTTTTTACCGAAGCCAGAAAAACAGGTGAAGGGTTACAAAAATAGCTCTAGTTACAGATTGGTAGACCCGATTTGAAATCCGACTTGTTGCTTGAAAAACTGAAGATTAGGGGTAGATTTTATATAGAAAACATTGTTTTCTGTAAAATGTTGGGAGGGGTCAAAACGGCAGTTTTTGTGAAAGTTGTTTTGAATTTAATGAATCTGCTAACTTCTGACATATTTTACCGAAGCCAGAAAAACAGGTGAAGGGTTACAAAAATAGCTCTAGTTACAGATTGGTAGACCCGATTTGAAATCCGACTTGTTGCTTGAAAAGCTGAAGATTAGGGGTAGATTTTATATAGAAAACATTGTTTTCTGTAAAATGTTGGGAAAGGATCAAAACGGCAGTTTTTGTGAAAGTTGTTTTGAATTTAATGAATCTGCTAACTTCTGACATTTTTTACCGAAGCCAGAAAAACAGGCGAAGGGTTACAAAAATAGCTCTAGTTACAGATTGGTAGACCCGATTTGAAATCCGACTTGTTGCTTGAAAAGCAGAAGATTAGGGGTAGATTTTATATAGAAAACATTGTTTTCTGTAAAATGTTGGGAAAGGGGTCAAAACGGCAGTTTTTGTGAAAGTTGTTTTGAATTTAATGAATCTGCTAACTTCTGACATTTTTTACCGAAGCCAGAAAAACAGGTGAAGGGTTACAAAAATAGCTCTAGTTACAGATTGGTAGACCCGATTTGAAATCCGACTTGTTGCTTGAAAAGCTGAAGATTAGGGGTAGATTTTATATAGAAAACATTGTTTTCTGTAAAATGTTGGGAAAGGATCAAAACGGCAGTTTTTGTGAAAGTTGTTTTGAATTTAATGAATCTGCTAACTTCTGACATTTTTTACCGAAGCCAGAAAAACAGGCGAAGGGTTACAAAAATAGCTCTAGTTACAGATTGGTAGACCCGATTTGAAATCCGACTTGTTGCTTGAAAAGCAGAAGATTAGGGGTAGATTTTATATAGAAAACATTGTTTTCTGTAAAATGTTGGGAAAGGGGTCAAAACGGCAGTTTTTGTGAAAGTTGTTTTGAATTTAATGAATCTGCTAACTTCTGACATTTTTTACCGAAGCCAGAAAAACAGGCGAAGGGTTACAAAAATAGCTCTAGTTACAGATTGGTAGACCCGATTTGAAATCCGACTTGTTGCTTGAAAAGCTGAAGATTAGGGGTAGATTTTATATAGAAAACATTGTTTTCTGTAAAATATTGGGAAAGGGGTCAAAACGGCAGTTGTTTGTGAAAGTTTAAAAAACACATGGTAGTGCATTTAGTAAAACTGCTGTAACGTAAGTTCCTTACTGAATAAACCTTCTCCGCATTTGACAAGCAGAGAAGTAGAGGGAAGTTTTAATCCAATATATTTTTGTCAAACTCTTTGGTTTAGTGGTCAAAATGATAGTTGTTTTGAATTTAATGAATCTGCTAACTTCTGACATTTTTACCGAAGCCAGAAAAACAGGCGAAGGGTTACAAAAATAGCTCTAGTTACAGATTGGTAGACCCGATTTGAAATCCGACTTGTTGCTTGAAAAGCAGAAGAGTAGGGGTAGATTTTATATAGAAAACATTGTTTTCTGTAAAATGTTGGGAAAGGGGTCAAAACGGCAGTTGTTTGTGAAAGTTTAAAAAACACATGGTAGTGCATTTAGTAAAACTGCTGTAACGTAAGTTCCTTACTGAATAAACCTTCTCCGCATTTGTCAAGCAGAGAAGTAGAGGGAAGTTTTAATCCAATATATTTTTGTCAAACTCTTTGGTTTAGTGGTCAAAATGATAGTTGTTTTAAATTTAATGAATCTGCTAACTTCTGATATTTTTACCGAAGCCAGAAAAACAGGCGAAATGTTTTCCAAAAATAGCTCTAGTTACAGATTGGTAGACCCGATTTGAAATCCGACTTGTTGCTTGAAAAGCAGAAGAGTAAGGGTAGATTGTATATAGAAAACATTGTTTTCTGTACAATGTTGGGAAAGGGGTCAAAACGGCAGTTGTTTGTGAAAGTGGTTTTGAATTTAATGAATCTGCTAACTTCTGAAATTTTTTAACCAAAGCCAGAAAAACAGGCGAAGGGTTACAAAAATAGCTCTAGTTACAGATTGGTGGACCCGATTTGAAAACCGACTTGTTGCTTGAAAAGCAGAAGAGTAGGGGTAGGTTTTATATAGAAAACATTGTTTTCTGTAAAATGTTGGGAAAGGGGTCAAAACGGCAGTTGTTTGTGAAAGTTTAAAAAACACATGGTAGTGCATTTCGTAAAACTGCTGTAACGTAAGTTCCATACTGAATAAACCTTCTCCGCATTTGACAAGCAGAGAAGTAGAGGGAAGTTTTAATCCAATATATTTTTGTCAACCTCATTGGTTTAGTGGTCAAAAGTATAGTTGTTTTGAATTTAATGAATCTGCTAACTTCTGACATTTTACCGAAGCCAGAAAAAAAGACGAAGGGTTACAAAAATAGCTCTAGTTACAGATTGGTGGACCCGATTTGAAATCCGACTTGTTGCTTGAAAAGCAGAAGAGTAGGGGTAGATTTTATATAGAACACATTGTTTTCTGTAAAATGTTGGGAAAGGGGTCAAAACGACAGTTGTTTGTGAAAGTTGTTTTGAATTTCATGAATCTGCTAACTTCTGACATTTTTACCGAAGCCAGAAAAAAAGGCGAAGGGTTACAAAAATAGCTCTAGTTACAGATTGGTAGACCCGATTTGAAATCCGACTTGTTGCTTGAAAAGCAGAAGAGTAGGGGTAGATTTTATATAGAAAACATTGTTTTCTGTAAAATGTTGGGAAAGGGGTCAAAACGACAGTTGTTTGTGAAAGTTTAAAAAACACATGGTAGTGCATTTAGTAAAACTGCTGTAACGTAAGTTCCTTCCTGAATAAACCTTCTCCGCATTTGACAAGCAGAGAAGTAGAGGGAAGTTTTAATCCAATGTATTTCTGTCAAACTCATTGGTTTAGTGGTCAAAAGTATAGTTGTTTTGAATTTAATGAATCTGCTAACTTCTGACATTTTACCGAAGCCAGAAAAACAGGCGAAGTTTTACAAAAATAGCTCTAGTTACAGATTGGTAGACCCGATTTGAAATCCGACTTGGTGCTTGAAAAGCAGAAGAGTAAGGGTAGATTTTATATAGAAAACATTGTTTTCTGTAAAATGTTGGGAAAGGGGTCCAAACGGCAGTTGTTTGTGAAAGTTGTTTTGAATTTAATGAATCTGCTAACTTCTGACATTTTTTAACCAAAGCCAGAAAAACAGGCGAAGGGTTACAAAAATAGCTCTAGTTACAGATTGGTGGACCCGATTTGAAAACCGACTTGTTGCTTGAAAAGCAGAAGAGTAGGGGTAGATTTTATATAGAAAACATTGTGTTCTGTAAAATGTTGGGAAAGGGGTCAAAACGGCAGTTGTTTGTGAAAGTTTAAAAAACACATGGTAGTGCATTTAGTAAAACTGCTGTAACGTAAGTTCCTTACTGAATAAACCTTCTCCGCATTTGACAAGCAGAGAAGTAGAGGGAAGTTTTAATCCAATATATTTTTGTCAAACTCAGTGGTTTAGTGGTCAAAAGTATAGTTGTTTTGAATTTAATGAATCTGCAACTTCTGACATTTTTACCGAAGCCAGAAAAACAGGCGAAGGGTTACAAAAATAGCTCTAGTTACAGATTGGTAGACCCGATTTGAAATCCGACTTGTTGCTTGAAAAGAAGAAGAGTAGGGGTAGATTTTATATAGAAAACATTGTTTTCTGTAAAATGTTGGGAAAGGGGTCAAAACGGCAGTTGTTTGTGAAAGTTGTTTTGAATTTAATGAATCTGCTAACTTCTGACATGTTTTAACCAAAGCCAGAAAAACAGGCGAAGGGTTACAAAAATAGCTATAGTTACAGATTGGTGGACCCGATTTGAAAACCGACTTGTTGCTTGAAAAGCAGAAGAGTAGGGGTAGATTTTATATAGAAAACATTGTTTTCTGTAAAATGTTGGGAAAGGGGTCAAAACGGCAGTTGTTTGTGAAAGTTGTTTTGAATTTAATGAATCTGCTAACTTCTGACATTTTTACCGAAGCCAGAAAAACAGGCGAAGGGTTACAAAAATAGCTCTAGTTACAGATTGGTAGACCCGATTTGAAATCCGACTTGTTGCTTGAAAAGCAGAAGAGTAGGGGTAGATTTTATATAGAAAACATTGTTTTCTGTAAAATGTTGGGAAAGGGGTCAAAACGGCAGTTGTTTGTGAAAGTTTAAAAAACACATGGTAGTGCATTTAGTAAAACTGCTGTAACGTAAGTTCCTTACTGAATAAACCTTCTCCGCATTTGACAAGCAGAGAAGTAGAGGGAAGTTTTAATCCAATATATTTTTGTCAAACTCTTTGGTTTAGTGGTCAAAATGATAGTTGTTTTGAATTTAATGAATCTGCTAACTTCTGACATTTTTACCGAAGCCAGAAAAACAGGCGAAGGGTTACAAAAATAGCTCTAGTTACAGATTGGTAGACCCGATTTGAAATCCGACTTGTTGCATGAAAAGAAGAAGAGTAGGGGTAGATTTTATATAGAACACATTGTTTTCTATAAAATGTTGGGAAAGGGGTCAAAACGACAGTTGTTTGTGAAAGTTGTTTTGAATTTAATGAATCTGCTAACTTCTGACATTTTTACCGAAGCCAGAAAAACAGGCGAAGGGTTACAAAAATAGCTCTAGTTACAGATTGGTAGACCCGATTTGAAATCCGACTTGTTGCTTGAAAAGAAGAAGAGTAGGGGTAGATTTTATATAGAAAACATTGTTTTCTGTAAAATGTTGGGAAAGGGGTCAAAACGGCAGTTGTTTGTGAAAGTTGTTTTGAATTTAATGAATCTGCTAACTTCTGACATGTTTTAACCAAAGCCAGAAAAACAGGCGAAGGGTTACAAAAATGGCTCTAGTTACAGATTGGTGGACCCGATTTGAAAACCGACTTGTTGCTTGAAAAGCAGAAGAGTAGGGGTAGATTTTATATAGAAAACATTGTTTTCTGTAAAATGTTGGGAAAGGGGTCAAAACGGCAGTTGTTTGTGAAAGTTTAAAAAACACATGGTAGTGCATTTCGTAAAACTGCTGTAACGTAAGTTCCTTACTGAATAAACCTTCTCCGCATTTGACAAGCAGAGAAGTAGAGGGAAGTTTTAATCCAATATATTTCTGTCAAACTCATTGGTTTAGTGGTCAAAAGTATAGTTGTTTTGAATTTAATGAATCTGCTAACTTCTGACATTTTACCGAAGCCAGAAAAAAAGAAGAAGGGTTACAAAAATAGCTCTAGTTACAGATTGGTGGACCCGATTTGAAATCCGACTTGTTGCTTGAAAAGCAGAAGAGTAGGGGTAGATTTTATATAGAACACATTGTTTTCTGTAAAATGTTGGGAAAGGGGTCAAAAAGACAGTTGTTTGTGAAAGTTGTTTTGAATTTAATGAATCTGCTAACTTCTGACATTTTTTAACCAAAGCCAGAAAAACAGGCGAAGGGTTACAAAAATAGCTCTAGTTACAGATTGGTAGACCCGATTTGAAATCCGACTTGTTGCTTGAAAAGCAGAAGAGTAGGGGTAGATTTTATATAGAAAACATTGTTTTCTGTAAAATGTTGGGAAAGGGGTCAAAACGACAGTTGTTTGTGAAAGTTTAAAAAACACATGGTAGTGCATTTAGTAAAACTGCTGTAACGTAAGTTCCTTCCTGAATAAACCTTCTCCGCATTTGACAAGCAGAGAAGTAGAGGGAAGTTTTAATCCAATGTATTTCTGTCAAACTCATTGGTTTAGTGGTCAAAAGTATAGTTGTTTTGAATTTAATGAATCTGCTAACTTCTGACATTTTACCGAAGCCAGAAAAACAGGCGAAGTTTTACAAAAATAGCTCTAGTTACAGATTGGTAGACCCGATTTGAAATCCGACTTGGTGCTTGAAAAGCAGAAGAGTAAGGGTAGATTTTATATAGAAAACATTGTTTTCTGTAAAATGTTGGGAAAGGGGTCCAAACGGCAGTTGTTTGTGAAAGTTGTTTTGAATTTAATGAATCTGCTAACTTCTGACATTTTTTAACCAAAGCCAGAAAAACAGGCGAAGGGTTACAAAAATAGCTCTAGTTACAGATTGGTGGACCCGATTTGAAAACCGACTTGTTGCTTGAAAAGCAGAAGAGTAGGGGTAGATTTTATATAGAAAACATTGTGTTCTGTAAAATGTTGGGAAAGGGGTCAAAACGGCAGTTGTTTGTGAAAGTTTAAAAAACACATGGTAGTGCATTTAGTAAAACTGCTGTAACGTAAGTTCCTTACTGAATAAACCTTCTCCGCATTTGACAAGCAGAGAAGTAGAGGGAAGTTTTAATCCAATGTATTTCTGTCAAACTCATTGGTTTAGTGGTCAAAAGTATAGTTGTTTTGAATTTAATGAATCTGCTAACTTCTGACATTTTACCGAAGCCAGAAAAACAGGCGAAGTTTTACAAAAATAGCTCTAGTTACAGATTGGTAGACCCGATTTGAAATCCGACTTGGTGCTTGAAAAGCAGAAGAGTAAGGGTAGATTTTATATAGAAAACATTGTTTTCTGTAAAATGTTGGGAAAGGGGTCCAAACGGCAGTTGTTTGTGAAAGTTGTTTTGAATTTAATGAATCTGCTAACTTCTGACATTTTTTAACCAAAGCCAGAAAAACAGGCGAAGGGTTACAAAAATAGCTCTAGTTACAGATTGGTGGACCCGATTTGAAAACCGACTTGTTGCTTGAAAAGCAGAAGAGTAGGGGTAGATTTTATATAGAAAACATTGTGTTCTGTAAAATGTTGGGAAAGGGGTCAAAACGGCAGTTGTTTGTGAAAGTTTAAAAAACACATGGTAGTGCATTTAGTAAAACTGCTGTAACGTAAGTTCCTTACTGAATAAACCTTCTCCGCATTTGACAAGCAGAGAAGTAGAGGGAAGTTTTAATCCAATATATTTTTGTCAAACTCAGTGGTTTAGTGGTCAAAAGTATAGTTGTTTTGAATTTAATGAATCTGCAACTTCTGACATTTTTACCGAAGCCAGAAAAACAGGCGAAGGGTTACAAAAATAGCTCTAGTTACAGATTGGTAGACCCGATTTGAAATCCGACTTGTTGCTTGAAAAGAAGAAGAGTAGGGGTAGATTTTATATAGAAAACATTGTTTTCTGTAAAATGTTGGGAAAGGGGTCAAAACGGCAGTTGTTTGTGAAAGTTGTTTTGAATTTAATGAATCTGCTAACTTCTGACATGTTTTAACCAAAGCCAGAAAAACAGGCGAAGGGTTACAAAAATAGCTATAGTTACAGATTGGTGGACCCGATTTGAAAACCGACTTGTTGCTTGAAAAGCAGAAGAGTAGGGGTAGATTTTATATAGAAAACATTGTTTTCTGTAAAATGTTGGGAAAGGGGTCAAAACGGCAGTTGTTTGTGAAAGTTGTTTTGAATTTAATGAATCTGCTAACTTCTGACATTTTTACCGAAGCCAGAAAAACAGGCGAAGGGTTACAAAAATAGCTCTAGTTACAGATTGGTAGACCCGATTTGAAATCCGACTTGTTGCTTGAAAAGCAGAAGAGTAGGGGTAGATTTTATATAGAAAACATTGTTTTCTGTAAAATGTTGGGAAAGGGGTCAAAACGGCAGTTGTTTGTGAAAGTTTAAAAAACACATGGTAGTGCATTTAGTAAAACTGCTGTAACGTAAGTTCCTTACTGAATAAACCTTCTCCGCATTTGACAAGCAGAGAAGTAGAGGGAAGTTTTAATCCAATATATTTTTGTCAAACTCTTTGGTTTAGTGGTCAAAATGATAGTTGTTTTGAATTTAATGAATCTGCTAACTTCTGACATTTTTACCGAAGCCAGAAAAACAGGCGAAGGGTTACAAAAATAGCTCTAGTTACAGATTGGTAGACCCGATTTGAAATCCGACTTGTTGCATGAAAAGAAGAAGAGTAGGGGTAGATTTTATATAGAACACATTGTTTTCTATAAAATGTTGGGAAAGGGGTCAAAACGACAGTTGTTTGTGAAAGTTGTTTTGAATTTAATGAATCTGCTAACTTCTGACATTTTTACCGAAGCCAGAAAAACAGGCGAAGGGTTACAAAAATAGCTCTAGTTACAGATTGGTAGACCCGATTTGAAATCCGACTTGTTGCTTGAAAAGAAGAAGAGTAGGGGTAGATTTTATATAGAAAACATTGTTTTCTGTAAAATGTTGGGAAAGGGGTCAAAACGGCAGTTGTTTGTGAAAGTTGTTTTGAATTTAATGAATCTGCTAACTTCTGACATGTTTTAACCAAAGCCAGAAAAACAGGCGAAGGGTTACAAAAATGGCTCTAGTTACAGATTGGTGGACCCGATTTGAAAACCGACTTGTTGCTTGAAAAGCAGAAGAGTAGGGGTAGATTTTATATAGAAAACATTGTTTTCTGTAAAATGTTGGGAAAGGGGTCAAAACGGCAGTTGTTTGTGAAAGTTTAAAAAACACATGGTAGTGCATTTAGTAAAACTGCTGTAACGTAAGTTCCTTACTGAATAAACCTTCTCCGCATTTGACAAGCAGAGAAGTAGAGGGAAGTTTTAATCCAATATATTTCTGTCAAACTCATTGGTTTAGTGGTCAAAAGTATAGTTGTTTTGAATTTAATGAATCTGCTAACTTCTGACATTTTACCGAAGCCAGAAAAAAAGAAGAAGGGTTACAAAAATAGCTCTAGTTACAGATTGGTGGACCCGATTTGAAATCCGACTTGTTGCTTGAAAAGCAGAAGAGTAGGGGTAGATTTTATATAGAACACATTGTTTTCTGTAAAATGTTGGGAAAGGGGTCAAAAAGACAGTTGTTTGTGAAAGTTGTTTTGAATTTAATGAATCTGCTAACTTCTGACATTTTTTAACCAAAGCCAGAAAAACAGGCGAAGGGTTACAAAAATAGCTCTAGTTACAGATTGGTGGACCCGATTTGAAAACCGACTTGTTGCTTGAAAAGCAGAAGAGTAGGGGTAGATTTTATATAGAAAACATTGTTTTCTGTAAAATGTTGGGAAAGGGGTCAAAACGGCAGTTGTTTGTGAAAGTTTAAAAAACACATGGTAGTGCATTTAGTAAATCTGCTGTAAAGTAAGTTCCTTACTGAATAAACCTTCTCCGCATTTGACAAGCAGAGAAGTAGAAGGAAGTTTAAAACCAATATATTTTTGTCAAACTCTTTGGTTTAGTGGTCAAAAGGATAGTTGTTTTGAATTTAATGAATCTGCTAACTTCTGACATTTTTACCGAAGCCAGAAAAACAGGCGAAGTGTTACAAAAATAGCTCTAGTTACAGATTGGTAGACCCGATTTGAAATCCGACTTGGTGCTTGAAAAGCAGAAGAGTAAGGGTAGATTTTATATAGAAAACATTGTTTTCTGTAAAATGTTGGGAAAGGGGTCAAAACGGCAGTTGTTTGTGAAAGTTGTTTTGAATTTAATGAATCTGCTAACTTCTGACATTTTTTAACCAAAGCCAGAAAAACAGGCGAAGGGTTACAAAAATAGCTCTAGTTACAGACTGGTAGACCCGATTTGAAATCCGACTTGTTGCTTAAAAAGAAGAAGAGTAGGGGTAGATTTTATATAGAAAACATTGTTTTCTGTAAAATGTTGGGAAAGGGGTCAAAACGGCAGTTGTTTGTGAAAGTTGTTTTTAATTTAATGAATCTGCTAACTTCTGACATTTTTACCGAAGCCAGAAAAACAGGCGAAAGGTTACAAAAATAGCTCTAGTTACAGATTGGTAGACCCGATTTGAAATACGACTTGTTGCTTGAAAAGCAGAAGAGTAGGGGTAGATTTTATATAGAAAACATTGTTTTCTGTAAAATGTTGGGAAAGGGGTCAAAACGGCAGTTGTTTGTGAAAGTTTAAAAAACACATGGTAGTGCATTTAGTAAAACTGCTGTAACGTAAGTTCCTTACTGAATAAACCTTCTCCGCATTTGACAAGCAGAGAAGTAGAGGGAAGTTTTAATCCAATATATTTTTGTCAAACTCTTTGGTTTAGTGGTCAAAATGACAGTTGTTTTAAATTTAATGAATCTGCTAACTTCTGACATTTTTACCGAAGCCAGAAAAACAGGCGAAATGTTTTCCAAAAATAGCTCTAGTTACAGATTGGTAGACCCGATTTGAAATCCGACTTGTTGCTTGAAAAGCAGAAGAGTAAGGGTAGGTTTTATATAGAAAACATTGTTTTCTGTAAAATGTTGGGAAAGGGGTCAAAACGGCAGTTGTTTGTGAAAGTTTAAAAAACACATGGTAGTGCATTTCGTAAAACTGCTGTAACGTAAGTTCCATACTGAATAAACCTTCTCCGCATTTGACAAGCAGAGAAGTAGAGGGAAGTTTTAATCCAATATATTTTTGTCAACCTCATTGGTTTAGTGGTCAAAAGTATAGTTGTTTTGAATTTAATGAATCTGCTAACTTCTGACATTTTACCGAAGCCAGAAAAAAAGACGAAGGGTTACAAAAATAGCTCTAGTTACAGATTGGTGGACCCGATTTGAAATCCGACTTGTTGCTTGAAAAGCAGAAGAGTAGGGGTAGATTTTATATAGAACACATTGTTTTCTGTAAAATGTTGGGAAAGGGGTCAAAACGACAGTTGTTTGTGAAAGTTGTTTTGAATTTCATGAATCTGCTAACTTCTGACATTTTTACCGAAGCCAGAAAAACAGGCGAAGGGTTACAAAAATAGCTCTAGTTACAGATTGGTAGACCCGATTTGAAATCCGACTTGTTGCTTGAAAAGCAGAAGAGTAGGGGTAGATTTTATATAGAAAACATTGTTTTCTGTAAAATGTTGGGAAAGGGGTCAAAACGACAGTTGTTTGTGAAAGTTTAAAAAACACATGGTAGTGCATTTAGTAAAACTGCTGTAACGTAAGTTCCTTCCTGAATAAACCTTCTCCGCATTTGACAAGCAGAGAAGTAGAGGGAAGTTTTAATCCAATGTATTTCTGTCAAACTCATTGGTTTAGTGGTCAAAAGTATAGTTGTTTTGAATTTAATGAATCTGCTAACTTCTGACATTTTACCGAAGCCAGAAAAACAGGCGAAGTTTTACAAAAATAGCTCTAGTTACAGATTGGTAGACCCGATTTGAAATCCGACTTGGTGCTTGAAAAGCAGAAGAGTAAGGGTAGATTTTATATAGAAAACATTGTTTTCTGTAAAATGTTGGGAAAGGGGTCCAAACGGCAGTTGTTTGTGAAAGTTGTTTTGAATTTAATGAATCTGCTAACTTCTGACATTTTTTAACCAAAGCCAGAAAAACAGGCGAAGGGTTACAAAAATAGCTCTAGTTACAGATTGGTGGACCCGATTTGAAAACCGACTTGTTGCTTGAAAAGCAGAAGAGTAGGGGTAGATTTTATATAGAAAACATTGTGTTCTGTAAAATGTTGGGAAAGGGGTCAAAACGGCAGTTGTTTGTGAAAGTTTAAAAAACACATGGTAGTGCATTTAGTAAAACTGCTGTAACGTAAGTTCCTTACTGAATAAACCTTCTCCGCATTTGACAAGCAGAGAAGTAGAGGGAAGTTTTAATCCAATATATTTTTGTCAAACTCATTGGTTTAGTGGTCAAAAGTATAGTTGTTTTGAATTTAATGAATCTGCAACTTCTGACATTTTTACCGAAGCCAGAAAAACAGGCGAAGGGTTACAAAAATAGCTCTAGTTACAGATTGGTAGACCCGATTTGAAATCCGACTTGTTGCTTGAAAAGAAGAAGAGTAGGGGTAGATTTTATATAGAAAACATTGTTTTCTGTAAAATGTTGGGAAAGGGGTCAAAACGGCAGTTGTTTGTGAAAGTTGTTTTGAATTTAATGAATCTGCTAACTTCTGACATGTTTTAACCAAAGCCAGAAAAACAGGCGAAGGGTTACAAAAATAGCTATAGTTACAGATTGGTGGAGCCGATTTGAAAACCGACTTGTTGCTTGAAAAGCAGAAGAGTAGGGGTAGATTTTATATAGAAAACATTGTTTTCTGTAAAATGTTGGGAAAGGGGTCAGAACGGCAGTTTTTGTAAAAGTTGTTTTGAATTTAATGAATCTGCCAACTTCTGACATTTTTTACCGAAGCCAGAAAAACAGGCAAAGGGTTACAAAAATAGCTCTAGTTACAGATTGGTAGACCCGATTTGAAATCCGACTTGTTGCTTGAAAAACTGAAGATTAGGGGTAGATTTTATATAGAAAACATTGTTTTCTGTAAAATGTTGGTAAAGGGGTCAAAACGGCAGTTTTTGTGAAAGTTGTTTGGAATTTAATGAATCTGCTAACTTCTGACATTTTTTACCGAAGCCAGAAAAACAGGTGAAGGGTTACAAAAATAGCTCTAGTTACAGATTGGTAGACCCGATTTGAAATCCGACTTGTTGCTTGAAAAACTGAAGATTAGGGGTAGATTTTATATAGAAAACATTGTTTTCTGTAAAATGTTGGGAGGGGTCAAAACGGCAGTTTTTGTGAAAGTTGTTTTGAATTTATTGAATCTGCTAACTTCTGACATTTTTTACCGAAGCCAGAAAAACAGGCGAAGGGTTACAAAAATAGCTCTAGTTACAGATTGGTAGACCCGATTTGAAATCCGACTTGTTGCTTGAAAAGCTGAAGATTAGGGGTATTTTTTATATAGAAAACATTGTTTTCTGTAAAATGTTGGGAAAGGGGTCAAAACGGCAGTTTTTGTGAAAGTTGTTTTGAATTTAATGAATCTGCTAACTTCTGACATTTTTTACCGAAGCCAGAAAAACAGGTGAAGGGTTACAAAAATAGCTCTAGTTACAGATTGGTAGACCCGATTTGAAATCCGACTTGTTGCTTGAAAAACTGAAGATTAGGGGTAGATTTTATATAGAAAACATTGTTTTCTGTAAAATGTTGGGAAAGGATCAAAACGGCAGTTTTTGTGAAAGTTGTTTTGAATTTAATGAATCTGCTAACTTCTGACATTTTTTACCGAAGCCAGAAAAACAGGCGAAGGGTTACAAAAATAGCTCTAGTTACAGATTGGTAGACCCGATTTGAAATCCGACTTGTTGCTTGAAAAGCTGAAGATTAGGGGTAGATTTTATATAGAAAACATTGTTTTCTGTAAAATGTTGGGAAAGGGGTCAAAACGGCAGTTTTTGTGAAAGTTGTTTTGAATTTAATGAATCTGCTAACTTCTGACATTTTTTACCGAAGCCAGAAAAACAGGTGAAGGGTTACAAAAATAGCTCTAGTTACAGATTGGTAGACCCGATTTGAAATCCGACTTGTTGCTTGAAAAACTGAAGATTAGGGGTAGATTTTATATAGAAAACATTGTTTTCTGTAAAATGTTGGGAGGGGTCAAAACGGCAGTTTTTGTGAAAGTTGTTTTGAATTTAATGAATCTGCTAACTTCTGACATATTTTACCGAAGCCAGAAAAACAGGTGAAGGGTTACAAAAATAGCTCTAGTTACAGATTGGTAGACCCGATTTGAAATCCGACTTGTTGCTTGAAAAGCTGAAGATTAGGGGTAGATTTTATATAGAAAACATTGTTTTCTGTAAAATGTTGGGAAAGGATCAAAACGGCAGTTTTTGTGAAAGTTGTTTTGAATTTAATGAATCTGCTAACTTCTGACATTTTTTACCGAAGCCAGAAAAACAGGCGAAGGGTTACAAAAATAGCTCTAGTTACAGATTGGTAGACCCGATTTGAAATCCGACTTGTTGCTTGAAAAGCAGAAGATTAGGGGTAGATTTTATATAGAAAACATTGTTTTCTGTAAAATGTTGGGAAAGGGGTCAAAACGGCAGTTTTTGTGAAAGTTGTTTTGAATTTAATGAATCTGCTAACTTCTGACATTTTTTACCGAAGCCAGAAAAACAGGCGAAGGGTTACAAAAATAGCTCTAGTTACAGATTGGTAGACCCGATTTGAAATCCGACTTGTTGCTTGAAAAGCTGAAGATTAGGGGTAGATTTTATATAGAAAACATTGTTTTCTGTAAAATATTGGGAAAGGGGTCAAAACGGCAGTTGTTTGTGAAAGTTTAAAAAACACATGGTAGTGCATTTAGTAAAACTGCTGTAACGTAAGTTCCTTACTGAATAAACCTTCTCCGCATTTGACAAGCAGAGAAGTAGAGGGAAGTTTTAATCCAATATATTTTTGTCAAACTCTTTGGTTTAGTGGTCAAAATGATAGTTGTTTTGAATTTAATGAATCTGCTAACTTCTGACATTTTTACCGAAGCCAGAAAAACAGGCGAAGGGTTACAAAAATAGCTCTAGTTACAGATTGGTAGACCCGATTTGAAATCCGACTTGTTGCTTGAAAAGCAGAAGAGTAGGGGTAGATTTTATATAGAAAACATTGTTTTCTGTAAAATGTTGGGAAAGGGGTCAAAACGGCAGTTGTTTGTGAAAGTTTAAAAAACACATGGTAGTGCATTTAGTAAAACTGCTGTAACGTAAGTTCCTTACTGAATAAACCTTCTCCGCATTTGTCAAGCAGAGAAGTAGAGGGAAGTTTTAATCCAATATATTTTTGTCAAACTCTTTGGTTTAGTGGTCAAAATGATAGTTGTTTTAAATTTAATGAATCTGCTAACTTCTGACATTTTTACCGAAGCCAGAAAAACAGGCGAAATGTTTTCCAAAAATAGCTCTAGTTACAGATTGGTAGACCCGATTTGAAATCCGACTTGTTGCTTGAAAAGCAGAAGAGTAAGGGTAGATTGTATATAGAAAACATTGTTTTCTGTACAATGTTGGGAAAGGGGTCAAAACGGCAGTTGTTTGTGAAAGTGGTTTTGAATTTAATGAATCTGCTAACTTCTGAAATTTTTTAACCAAAGCCAGAAAAACAGGCGAAGGGTTACAAAAATAGCTCTAGTTACAGATTGGTGGACCCGATTTGAAAACCGACTTGTTGCTTGAAAAGCAGAAGAGTAGGGGTAGGTTTTATATAGCAAACATTGTTTTCTGTAAAATGTTGGGAAAGGGGTCAAAACGGCAGTTGTTTGTGAAAGTTTAAAAAACACATGGTAGTGCATTTAGTAAAACTGCTGTAACGTAAGTTCCTTACTGAATAAACCTTCTCCGCATTTGACAAGCAGAGAAGTAGAGGGAAGTTTTAATCCAATATATTTTTGTCAAACTCATTGGTTTAGTGGTCAAAAGTATAGTTGTTTTGAATTTAATGAATCTGCTAACTTCTGACATTTTTACCGAAGCCAGAAAAACAGGCGAAGGGTTACAAAAATAGCTCTAGTTACAGATTGGTAGACCCGATTTGAAATCCGACTTGTTGCTTGAAAAGCAGAAGAGTAGGGGTAGATTTTATATAGAAAACATTGTTTTCTGTAAAATGTTGGGAAAGGGGTCAAAACGGCAGTTGTTTGTGAAAGTTGTTTTGAATTTAATGAATCTGCTAACTTCTGACATGTTTTAACCGAAGCCAGAAAAACAGGCGAAGGGTTACAAAAATAGCTCTAGTTACAGATTGGTGGAGCCGATTTGAAAACCGACTTGTTGCTTGAAAAGCAGAAGAGTAGGGGTAGATTTTATATAGAAAACATTGTTTTCTGTAAAATGTTGGGAAAGGGGTCAGAACGGCAGTTTTTGTAAAAGTTGTTTTGAATTTAATGAATCTGCCAACTTCTGACATTTTTTACCGAAGCCAGAAAAACAGGCAAAGGGTTACAAAAATAGCTCTAGTTACAGATTGGTAGACCCGATTTGAAATCCGACTTGTTGCTTGAAAAACTGAAGATTAGGGGTAGATTTTATATAGAAAACATTGTTTTCTGTAAAATGTTGGTAAAGGGGTCAAAACGGCAGTTTTTGTGAAAGTTGTTTGGAATTTAATGAATCTGCTAACTTCTGACATTTTTTACCGAAGCCAGAAAAACAGGTGAAGGGTTACAAAAATAGCTCTAGTTACAGATTGGTAGACCCGATTTGAAATCCGACTTGTTGCTTGAAAAACTGAAGATTAGGGGTAGATTTTATATAGAAAACATTGTTTTCTGTAAAATGTTGGGAAGGGGTCAAAACGGCAGTTTTTGTGAAAGTTGTTTTGAATTTAATGAATCTGCTAACTTCTGACATTTTTTACCGAAGCCAGAAAAACAGGCGAAGGGTTACAAAAATAGCTCTAGTTACAGATTGGTAGACCCGATTTGAAATCCGACTTGTTGCTTGAAAAGCTGAAGATTAGGGGTATTTTTTATATAGAAAACATTGTTTTCTGTAAAATGTTGGGAAAGGGGTCAAAACGGCAGTTTTTGTGAAAGTTGTTTTGAATTTAATGAATCTGCTAACTTCTGACATTTTTTACCGAAGCCAGAAAAACAGGTGAAGGGTTACAAAAATAGCTCTAGTTACAGATTGGTAGACCCGATTTGAAATCCGACTTGTTGCTTGAAAAACTGAAGATTAGGGGTAGATTTTATATAGAAAACATTGTTTTCTGTAAAATGTTGGGAAAGGATCAAAACGGCAGTTTTTGTGAAAGTTGTTTTGAATTTAATGAATCTGCTAACTTCTGACATTTTTTACCGAAGCCAGAAAAACAGGCGAAGGGTTACAAAAATAGCTCTAGTTACAGATTGGTAGACCCGATTTGAAATCCGACTTGTTGCTTGAAAAGCTGAAGATTAGGGGTAGATTTTATATAGAAAACATTGTTTTCTGTAAAATGTTGGGAAAGGGGTCAAAACGGCAGTTTTTGTGAAAGTTGTTTTGAATTTAATGAATCTGCTAACTTCTGACATTTTTTACCGAAGCCAGAAAAACAGGTGAAGGGTTACAAAAATAGCTCTAGTTACAGATTGGTAGACCCGATTTGAAATCCGACTTGTTGCTTGAAAAACTGAAGATTAGGGGTAGATTTTATATAGAAAACATTGTTTTCTGTAAAATGTTGGGAGGGGTCAAAACGGCAGTTTTTGTGAAAGTTGTTTTGAATTTAATGAATCTGCTAACTTCTGACATATTTTACCGAAGCCAGAAAAACAGGTGAAGGGTTACAAAAATAGCTCTAGTTACAGATTGGTAGACCCGATTTGAAATCCGACTTGTTGCTTGAAAAGCTGAAGATTAGGGGTAGATTTTATATAGAAAACATTGTTTTCTGTAAAATGTTGGGAAAGGATCAAAACGGCAGTTTTTGTGAAAGTTGTTTTGAATTTAATGAATCTGCTAACTTCTGACATTTTTTACCGAAGCCAGAAAAACAGGCGAAGGGTTACAAAAATAGCTCTAGTTACAGATTGGTAGACCCGATTTGAAATCCGACTTGTTGCTTGAAAAGCAGAAGATTAGGGGTAGATTTTATATAGAAAACATTGTTTTCTGTAAAATGTTGGGAAAGGGGTCAAAACGGCAGTTTTTGTGAAAGTTGTTTTGAATTTAATGAATCTGCTAACTTCTGACATTTTTTACCGAAGCCAGAAAAACAGGCGAAGGGTTACAAAAATAGCTCTAGTTACAGATTGGTAGACCCGATTTGAAATCCGACTTGTTGCTTGAAAAGCTGAAGATTAGGGGTAGATTTTATATAGAAAACATTGTTTTCTGTAAAATATTGGGAAAGGGGTCAAAACGGCAGTTGTTTGTGAAAGTTTAAAAAACACATGGTAGTGCATTTAGTAAAACTGCTGTAACGTAAGTTCCTTACTGAATAAACCTTCTCCGCATTTGACAAGCAGAGAAGTAGAGGGAAGTTTTAATCCAATATATTTTTGTCAAACTCTTTGGTTTAGTGGTCAAAATGATAGTTGTTTTGAATTTAATGAATCTGCTAACTTCTGACATTTTTACCGAAGCCAGAAAAACAGGCGAAGGGTTACAAAAATAGCTCTAGTTACAGATTGGTAGACCCGATTTGAAATCCGACTTGTTGCTTGAAAAGCAGAAGAGTAGGGGTAGATTTTATATAGAAAACATTGTTTTCTGTAAAATGTTGGGAAAGGGGTCAAAACGGCAGTTGTTTGTGAAAGTTTAAAAAACACATGGTAGTGCATTTAGTAAAACTGCTGTAACGTAAGTTCCTTACTGAATAAACCTTCTCCGCATTTGTCAAGCAGAGAAGTAGAGGGAAGTTTTAATCCAATATATTTTTGTCAAACTCTTTGGTTTAGTGGTCAAAATGATAGTTGTTTTAAATTTAATGAATCTGCTAACTTCTGACATTTTTACCGAAGCCAGAAAAACAGGCGAAATGTTTTCCAAAAATAGCTCTAGTTACAGATTGGTAGACCCGATTTGAAATCCGACTTGTTGCTTGAAAAGCAGAAGAGTAAGGGTAGATTGTATATAGAAAACATTGTTTTCTGTACAATGTTGGGAAAGGGGTCAAAACGGCAGTTGTTTGTGAAAGTGGTTTTGAATTTAATGAATCTGCTAACTTCTGAAATTTTTTAACCAAAGCCAGAAAAACAGGCGAAGGGTTACAAAAATAGCTCTAGTTACAGATTGGTGGACCCGATTTGAAAACCGACTTGTTGCTTGAAAAGCAGAAGAGTAGGGGTAGGTTTTATATAGCAAACATTGTTTTCTGTAAAATGTTGGGAAAGGGGTCAAAACGGCAGTTGTTTGTGAAAGTTTAAAAAACACATGGTAGTGCATTTCGTAAAACTGCTGTAACGTAAGTTCCATACTGAATAAACCTTCTCCGCATTTGACAAGCAGAGAAGTAGAGGGAAGTTTTAATCCAATATATTTTTGTCAACCTCATTGGTTTAGTGGTCAAAAGTATAGTTGTTTTGAATTTAATGAATCTGCTAACTTCTGACATTTTACCGAAGCCAGAAAAAAAGACGAAGGGTTACAAAAATAGCTCTAGTTACAGATTGGTGGACCCGATTTGAAATCCGACTTGTTGCTTGAAAAGCAGAAGAGTAGGGGTAGATTTTATATAGAACACATTGTTTTCTGTAAAATGTTGGGAAAGGGGTCAAAACGACAGTTGTTTGTGAAAGTTGTTTTGAATTTCATGAATCTGCTAACTTCTGACATTTTTACCGAAGCCAGAAAAAAAGGCGAAGGGTTACAAAAATAGCTCTAGTTACAGATTGGTAGACCCGATTTGAAATCCGACTTGTTGCTTGAAAAGCAGAAGAGTAGGGGTAGATTTTATATAGAAAACATTGTTTTCTGTAAAATGTTGGGAAAGGGGTCAAAACGACAGTTGTTTGTGAAAGTTTAAAAAACACATGGTAGTGCATTTAGTAAAACTGCTGTAACGTAAGTTCCTTCCTGAATAAACCTTCTCCGCATTTGACAAGCAGAGAAGTAGAGGGAAGTTTTAATCCAATGTATTTCTGTCAAACTCATTGGTTTAGTGGTCAAAAGTATAGTTGTTTTGAATTTAATGAATCTGCTAACTTCTGACATTTTACCGAAGCCAGAAAAACAGGCGAAGTTTTACAAAAATAGCTCTAGTTACAGATTGGTAGACCCGATTTGAAATCCGACTTGGTGCTTGAAAAGCAGAAGAGTAAGGGTAGATTTTATATAGAAAACATTGTTTTCTGTAAAATGTTGGGAAAGGGGTCCAAACGGCAGTTGTTTGTGAAAGTTGTTTTGAATTTAATGAATCTGCTAACTTCTGACATTTTTTAACCAAAGCCAGAAAAACAGGCGAAGGGTTACAAAAATAGCTCTAGTTACAGATTGGTGGACCCGATTTGAAAACCGACTTGTTGCTTGAAAAGCAGAAGAGTAGGGGTAGATTTTATATAGAAAACATTGTGTTCTGTAAAATGTTGGGAAAGGGGTCAAAACGGCAGTTGTTTGTGAAAGTTTAAAAAACACATGGTAGTGCATTTAGTAAAACTGCTGTAACGTAAGTTCCTTACTGAATAAACCTTCTCCGCATTTGACAAGCAGAGAAGTAGAGGGAAGTTTTAATCCAATATATTTTTGTCAAACTCAGTGGTTTAGTGGTCAAAAGTATAGTTGTTTTGAATTTAATGAATCTGCAACTTCTGACATTTTTACCGAAGCCAGAAAAACAGGCGAAGGGTTACAAAAATAGCTCTAGTTACAGATTGGTAGACCCGATTTGAAATCCGACTTGTTGCTTGAAAAGAAGAAGAGTAGGGGTAGATTTTATATAGAAAACATTGTTTTCTGTAAAATGTTGGGAAAGGGGTCAAAACGGCAGTTGTTTGTGAAAGTTGTTTTGAATTTAATGAATCTGCTAACTTCTGACATGTTTTAACCAAAGCCAGAAAAACAGGCGAAGGGTTACAAAAATAGCTATAGTTACAGATTGGTGGACCCGATTTGAAAACCGACTTGTTGCTTGAAAAGCAGAAGAGTAGGGGTAGATTTTATATAGAAAACATTGTTTTCTGTAAAATGTTGGGAAAGGGGTCAAAACGGCAGTTGTTTGTGAAAGTTGTTTTGAATTTAATGAATCTGCTAACTTCTGACATTTTTACCGAAGCCAGAAAAACAGGCGAAGGGTTACAAAAATAGCTCTAGTTACAGATTGGTAGACCCGATTTGAAATCCGACTTGTTGCTTGAAAAGCAGAAGAGTAGGGGTAGATTTTATATAGAAAACATTGTTTTCTGTAAAATGTTGGGAAAGGGGTCAAAACGGCAGTTGTTTGTGAAAGTTTAAAAAACACATGGTAGTGCATTTAGTAAAACTGCTGTAACGTAAGTTCCTTACTGAATAAACCTTCTCCGCATTTGACAAGCAGAGAAGTAGAGGGAAGTTTTAATCCAATATATTTTTGTCAAACTCTTTGGTTTAGTGGTCAAAATGATAGTTGTTTTGAATTTAATGAATCTGCTAACTTCTGACATTTTTACCGAAGCCAGAAAAACAGGCGAAGGGTTACAAAAATAGCTCTAGTTACAGATTGGTAGACCCGATTTGAAATCCGACTTGTTGCATGAAAAGAAGAAGAGTAGGGGTAGATTTTATATAGAACACATTGTTTTCTATAAAATGTTGGGAAAGGGGTCAAAACGACAGTTGTTTGTGAAAGTTGTTTTGAATTTAATGAATCTGCTAACTTCTGACATTTTTACCGAAGCCAGAAAAACAGGCGAAGGGTTACAAAAATAGCTCTAGTTACAGATTGGTAGACCCGATTTGAAATCCGACTTGTTGCTTGAAAAGAAGAAGAGTAGGGGTAGATTTTATATAGAAAACATTGTTTTCTGTAAAATGTTGGGAAAGGGGTCAAAACGGCAGTTGTTTGTGAAAGTTGTTTTGAATTTAATGAATCTGCTAACTTCTGACATGTTTTAACCAAAGCCAGAAAAACAGGCGAAGGGTTACAAAAATGGCTCTAGTTACAGATTGGTGGACCCGATTTGAAAACCGACTTGTTGCTTGAAAAGCAGAAGAGTAGGGGTAGATTTTATATAGAAAACATTGTTTTCTGTAAAATGTTGGGAAAGGGGTCAAAACGGCAGTTGTTTGTGAAAGTTTAAAAAACACATGGTAGTGCATTTAGTAAAACTGCTGTAACGTAAGTTCCTTACTGAATAAACCTTCTCCGCATTTGACAAGCAGAGAAGTAGAGGGAAGTTTTAATCCAATATATTTCTGTCAAACTCATTGGTTTAGTGGTCAAAAGTATAGTTGTTTTGAATTTAATGAATCTGCTAACTTCTGACATTTTACCGAAGCCAGAAAAAAAGAAGAAGGGTTACAAAAATAGCTCTAGTTACAGATTGGTGGACCCGATTTGAAATCCGACTTGTTGCTTGAAAAGCAGAAGAGTAGGGGTAGATTTTATATAGAACACATTGTTTTCTGTAAAATGTTGGGAAAGGGGTCAAAAAGACAGTTGTTTGTGAAAGTTGTTTTGAATTTAATGAATCTGCTAACTTCTGACATTTTTTAACCAAAGCCAGAAAAACAGGCGAAGGGTTACAAAAATAGCTCTAGTTACAGATTGGTGGACCCGATTTGAAAACCGACTTGTTGCTTGAAAAGCAGAAGAGTAGGGGTAGATTTTATATAGAAAACATTGTTTTCTGTAAAATGTTGGGAAAGGGGTCAAAACGGCAGTTGTTTGTGAAAGTTTAAAAAACACATGGTAGTGCATTTAGTAAATCTGCTGTAAAGTAAGTTCCTTACTGAATAAACCTTCTCCGCATTTGACAAGCAGAGAAGTAGAAGGAAGTTTAAAACCAATATATTTTTGTCAAACTCTTTGGTTTAGTGGTCAAAAGGATAGTTGTTTTGAATTTAATGAATCTGCTAACTTCTGACATTTTTACCGAAGCCAGAAAAACAGGCGAAGTGTTACAAAAATAGCTCTAGTTACAGATTGGTAGACCCGATTTGAAATCCGACTTGGTGCTTGAAAAGCAGAAGAGTAAGGGTAGATTTTATATAGAAAACATTGTTTTCTGTAAAATGTTGGGAAAGGATCAAAACGGCAGTTTTTGTGAAAGTTGTTTTGAATTTAATGAATCTGCTAACTTCTGACATTTTTTACCGAAGCCAGAAAAACAGGCGAAGGGTTACAAAAATAGCTCTAGTTACAGATTGGTAGACCCGATTTGAAATCCGACTTGTTGCTTGAAAAGCTGAAGATTAGGGGTAGATTTTATATAGAAAAC
>NW_026602185.1:0-23272 GCF_029448725.1 Salvelinus fontinalis | reverse complement strand
ACAAGTGTGTTGGGACCAGTGTGTTGGGACCAGTGTGTTGGGACCAGGGGGTTGGGACCAGTGGGTTGGGACCAGTGTGTTGGGACCAGTGGGTTGGGACCAGGGGATTGGGGCCAGGGGGTTGGGACCAGGGGGTTTTCATAACCAAGTAATGAAGAGATGGAGGTTGGGCCAGGGGGTTGGGACCAGTAGGTTGGGACAAGTGTGTTGGGACCAGTGTGTTGGGACCAGGGGGTTGGGACCAGTGTGTTGGGACCAGGGGGTTGGGACCAGGGGGTTGGGACCAGGGGGTTGGGACCAGTGGGTTGGGACCAGTGTGTTGGGACCAGGGGGTTGGGACCAGGGGGTTGGGACCAGGGGGTTGGGACCAGTGTGTTGGGACCAGTGTGTTGGGACCAGGGGGTTGGGACCAGTGTGTTGGGACCAGTGTGTTGGGACCAGGGGGTTGGGACAAGTGTGTTGGGACCAGTGTGTTGGGACCAGTGTGTTGGGACCAGGGGGTTGGGACCAGTGTGTTGGGACCAGGGGGTTGGGACCAGGGGGTTGGGACCAGTTTGTTGGGACCAGGAGGTTGGGACCAGTGTGTTGGGACCAGGGGGTTGGGATCAGGGGGCTGGGACCAGTGTGTTGGGACCAGTGTGTTGGGACCAGTAGGTTGGGACCAGTGTGTTGGGACCAGGGGGTTGGGACCAGGGGGTTGGGACCAGTGTGTTGGGACCAGGGGGTTGGGACCAGGGGGTTGGGACCAGTGTGTTGGGACCAGGGGGTTGGGACCAGGGGGTTGGGACCAGGGGGTTGGGACCAGGGGGTTGGGACCAGGGGGTTGGGACCAGGGGGTTGGGACCAGTGTGTTGGGACCAGGGGGTTGGGACCAGTGTGTTGGGACCAGGGGGTTGGGACCAGGGGGTTGGGACCAGTTTGTTGGGACCAGGAGGTTGGGACCAGTGTGTTGGGACCAGGGGGTTGGGATCAGGGGGCTGGGACCAGTGTGTTGGGACCAGTGTGTTGGGACCAGTAGGTTGGGACCAGTGTGTTGGGACCAGGGGGTTGGGACCAGGGGGTTGGGACCAGTGTGTTGGGACCAGGGGGTTGGGACCAGTGTGTTGGGACCAGTGTGTTGGGACCAGTGTGTTGGGACCAGTGTGTTGGGACCAGTGTGTTGGGACCAGTGTGTTGGGACCAGGGGGTTGGGACCAGGGGGTTGGGACCAGGGGGTTTTCATAACCAAGTAATGAAGAGATGGAGATTGGATCCAGTGTGTTGGGACCAGGGGGTTGGGACCAGTTTGTTGGGACCCAGTGTGTTGGGACCAGTGTGTTGGGACCAGGGGGTTGGGACCAGTGTGTTGGGACCAGTGTGTTGGGACCAGGGGGTTGGATCCAGGAGGTTGGAGCCAGTGGGTTGGGACCCAGTGTGTCGGGACACAGTGTGTTGGGTCAGGGGTTTTTCCTAACCAAGTGACCTGATCAGGAATGTATTGTCTCTCTCTCTATCAACATGTTAAATGTGCAACCAGAGGAAAAGAAACTCTGGACCACCTTTACTCCATATTCAATGATGCATACAAAGCTCTCCCTCGCTCTCCATTTGGCTAATCTGACCATATTTCTATCCTCCGGATTCCTGCTTACAAGCAACAATTAAAGCAGGAAGCACCAGTGACTAGATCAATAAAAAAGTGGTCAGATGAGGCAGATGCTAAACTACAGGACTGTTTTGCTAGCACAGACTGGAATATTTTCTGAGATTCTTCTGATGGCATTGAGGATTACACCACATCCGTCACTGGCTTCATCAATAAGTGCATCGATGACGTCATCCCCACAGTGACTATACGTACATAACCCAACCAGAAGTCATGGATTACAGGCAAAATCCAACCTTAGCTAAAAGGGTAGAGCTGCCGCTTTCAAGGAGCGGGACTCTAACCTGGAAGCTTATAAGAAATCCCGCTATGCCCTCCGACGAACCATCAACCAGGCAAAGCATCAATACAGGACAAAGATCACATCATACTACACCAGCTCCGATGCTGGTCGGATGTGGCAGGGTTTGCAAACTATTACAGACTACAAAGGGAAGCACAGCCGAGAGCAGCCCAGTGACACGAGCCTACCAGACGAGCTAAATTATTTATATGCTCGCTTCGAAGCAAGTAACACTGTAACATGCATGAGAGCACCAGCTGTTCCGGACTACTGTGCGATCACATTCTCCACAGCTGATGTGAGTAAGACCTTTAAACAGGTCAACATTCACAAGACCACAGGGCCAGACGGATTACCAGGATGTGTACCCGAGCATGCGCTGACCAACTGGCAAGCATCTTCACTGACATTTTCAACCTCTCCCTGTCTGAGTCTGTAATACCAACATGTTTCAAGCATTGCACCATAGTCCCTGTGCCCAAGAAGACTAAGGTAACCTGCCTAAATAACTACCGACCCGTAGCACTCACGTCTGTGTTTTTGAAAGGCTGGTCATGGCTCACATCAATACCATTATCCTAGAAACCCTAAACCTACTCCAATTTGCATACCGCCCCAACAGATCCACAGATGATGCAATCTCTATGGCACTCCACACTGCCCTTTCACACCTGGACAAAAGGAACACCTATGTGAGAATGCTATTCATTGACTACAGCTCAGCGTTCAACACCATAGTGCACTCAAAGCTCATCACTGTCAATCAATCAAATGTATTTATGAAGCCCTTCTTACATCAACTGATGTCACAAAGTGCTGTACAGAAACCCAGCCTAAAACCCCAAACAGCAAGCAATGCAGGTGTAGAAGCACGGTAGCTAGGACAAACTCCCTAGGAAGGTCAAAACCTAGGAAGAAACCTAGAGAGGAACCAGGCTATGAGGGGTGGCCAGTCCTCTTCTGGCTGTGCCGGGTGGAGATTATAACAGAACATGGGCAAGATGTTCAAAAGTTCATAGATGACCAGCAGGGTCAGATAATAATAATCACAGTGGTTGTAGAGGGTGAAACAGGTCAGCACCTCAGGAGTAAATGTCATTTGGCTTTTCATAGCCGATCATTCAGAGTATCTCTACCGCTTCTGCCGTCTCTAGAGAGTTGAAAACAGCAGGTCTGGGACAAGGTAGCACGTCCAGTGAACAGGTCGACCTCCGGGAAACCTTGAAGTCTCAAATTCGAGTGCCTTTGGAAATGTTCATAATAGTCTTCCAACTTCTTGTATTTTTGGTCCACGTCCTCACGGACGTCCAGGATGTTAGCCTGGTGGTCAGCATGGTTTTTTCTAACTTTGTCACTCGTCCATTTGTGACTTTATGGTCTTCGTGGAGTTTATCGACCAGTACATCAATTTTGCTGAGGGGTTCAGAAAGTGTCTCTTGGATTTATTTTTGTTATACCCTTGTCCATCTCCATTCTGAACCATGCTGGTGCTTCTTCCCGAGCTAGCATCCGCCGAGGCCGATGAAGGGCTGTCAGAGAGGGGCATTTTTCCATGCCTCGTCTGAGGCTTTGACATATTTGGCATATTTTGTTTTGGCGATACAATAAATGTTTTAACTTCCAACGCACTATTAACGAACAGTTTAACAATGTCAAAATGCCTTAAAACTGTTTGAAAGTTCGAAGACACTACGCAGATGCGTCTTGTTAGAGCTTCGCCATTGGCGGAAGTCTCTCTCATATCATCATTCTTAAAACTTCTTATGGCTGCAAGGGGCAGTATTGAGTAGCCAGCTAAATCTTGCCCATTTCAAACGGCCTCGTACTCAGTTCTTGCTCGTACAATATGCATATTATTATTACTATTGGATAGAAAACACTCTCTAGTTTCTAAAACCGTTTGAATTATTTCTCTGAGTGAAACAGAACTCCTTCTGCAGCACATTTCCTGACCAGGAAGTGGAATGTCAGAAATCGATGCTCTGTTCAACTTCATGCCTATACATGGGCAATGAACGTAAGAGTCTACGTACACTTCATACACCTTCCCCTGGTTGTCAAGAGGCAGTGAGAGAAGAAATTTCGTGTCTATCTTGGTCTGAGGTGGAATTAAAGCTCTTTGTATGACGTGACCGTCCATTTCCTGTTTCTGGAGCGCGCGAAAGAGGACATGGATTTGCCTTCTGTTTAGCTGTCGTTATGGACGACTAACATCTCCGGTTTAGATATTATTTGATACATGTGAAGATATCATCGTAAAGTATGTTTTTTCAATATAGTTTAATCAGATTATTGAAATTTTTTCGGGAGTTTTGCCGTGTTCCGTTCTCTGACTTTGTTGACGTTGGAGAGATCCGTGCCACCTGGCAAGTGCCCATGCTAAATCAAGAGGGAAATTTGCCGTTCCAGATCCAAACAACGACTGTTCTGGACAAAGGACACCTTGTACAACATTCTGACGGAAGATCACCAAAAGTAAGAAACATTTTATGATGCTATTTCTAATATCTGTCACGCATGTGAACTGGTCGTCGGCGCCCAAGTGTTTCTGGCTATTGTGGCTACGCTAATATAACGCTATATTGTGTTTTCGCTGTAAAACACTTGATAAATCGGAAATATTGTCTGGAATCACAAGATACCTGTCTTTCAATTGCTGTACACTATGTATTTTTCAGAAATGTTTTATGATGAGTATTTAGTTATTTGGCGTTGGTGTCTGTAATTTTTCTATCTGCTTTCGGTGCAATTTCTGACTGTAGCTGCAATGTAAACTACGATTTATACCTGAAATATGCACATTTTTCGAAAAAAACATATGCTATACAATAAATATGTTATCAAACTGTCATCTGATGAGGTTGTTTCTTGGTTAGTGGCTATTTATATCTTTATTTGGCCGAATTTGTGATAGCTACTGATGGAGTCAAACTGATGGAGTAATAAAAGTGGAGTCTTTTGCTAAGGTGGTTAGCTAATAGATTTACATATTTTGTCTTCCCTGTAAAACATTTAAAAAATCGGACATGTTGGCTGGATTCACGAGATGTGTACCTTTCATATGCTGTATAGGACTTGTTAATGTGTGAAAGTTAAACGACCTGGGGAATAGTTACAGGGGAGAGGGGATTGAATGAGCCAATAGTAATCTTGGGATGATTAGGTGACCGTGATGGTATGAGGACCAGATCGGGAATTTAGCCAGGACACCAGGGTTAACACCCCTACTCTAACAATAAGTGCCATGGGATCTTTAGTGACCACAGAGAGTCAGGACACATGTTTAACGTCCCACCCGAAAGACAGCACCTGTCCCCAATCACTGCCCTGGGATATTATTTTAGACCAGAGGAAAGAGTGACTCCTACTGGCCCTCCAACACCACTTCCAGCAGCAACTGGTCTCCAATCTAGGGACTGACCATTGACTGACCACTGACCACCCTGCTTAGCTTCAGAAGCAAGCCAGCTGTGGGATGCAGGGTGTTAAGCAGCAAATAAAATGCAACATGATTATACCACTCTACATGGAGAAATACACTAATGGGTTCTTGTATTTGTTGCGTATTAATCAACTCAGTCACCACACTATTTCATTAATAGTTCGTTTTAACAGGTCTATGAGCCACTGTTGGCCGACGGGTCAAATGAGGTGATTACAGGATGCTACCCTTCACTGAAAGATGCATTTCGGTCCTTTCCTCTCCCCTTGCACCTGGCTATCAAGGGAATTTGGGAAGGTTGTGGCTGTTTATACTTCGGTTATTGTGATGATTTTGTCAGAGGAAACAAATCTGAATCTCCTATAATGTAACAGTTACGCTGTAGCGGAGATTCAGCCCACTGGATAGCGCAGCAGTTGATCAATTGCAGTGAATCTAAACCCGCAGTTTATCATGTGCCATTCTAAGGTAGGCTATATTTACATCAAATCTTCTCAATCCTACCTATTGCATCTGTTCTCCAGCAATAAAGTAAATGATCAAGTTAATATTCATTTAGTCACAGCATCAACTAAACGTGAGCCTACACAAACGTGGACTACACAATCAAATTAAATAATCTTGTCAAGACCCTGCCATTCTTCTCCGTTATTACTTCTATTCAAGACAAAATACCCCCAGTTCTCGCATTATTTTACAGACTTGGTCAGAAAGGGTAACTGATTCTCGAGACCCAGACAAACAAATGTAGAATAACATTCAATACACAAACTTAGACTACATAAAATAACCTGGAAGGCCTACCCTGTAGAAAACAAAATAATTTGCATAGCCCATAACGGTTTAACTTGCTTCAAAACACGCTGAATTTATTTATTTATTTCACCTTTATTTAACCAGGTAGGCTAGTTGAGAACAAGTTCTCATTTACAACTGCGACCTGGCCAAGATAAAGCATAGCAGTGTGAACAGACAACAACACAGAGTTACACATGGAGTAAACAATAAACAAGTCAATAACACAGTAGGGGGAAAAAATGAGTCTATATACATTGTGTGCAAAAGGCATGAGGAGGTAGGCAATAAATAGGCCATAGGAGCGAATAATTACAATTTAGCAGATTAACACTGGAGTGATAAATCATCAGATGATCATGTGCAAGTAGAGATACTGGTGTGCAAAAGAGCAGAAAAGTAAATAAATAAAAACAGTAAGGGGATGAGGTAGGTAAATTGGGTGGGCTGTTTACAGATGCAGCGATCGGTTAGCTGCTCAGATAGCAGATGTTTAAAGTTGGTGAGGGAAATAAAAGTCTCCAGTTTCAGCGATTTTTGCAATACGTTCCAGTCACAGGCAGCAGAGAACTGGAAGGAAAGGCGGCCAAATGGGGTGTTGGCTTTTGGGATGATCAGTGAGATATACCTGCTGGAGCGCGTGCTACGGGTGGGTGTTGTTAGCCTGACCAGTGAACTGAGATAAGGCGGAGCTTTACCTAGCATGGACTTATAGATGACCTGGAGCCAGCATGTCTGGCGACGAATATGTAGCGAGGGCCAGCCGACTAGAGCATACAGGTCGCAGTGGTGGGTGGTATAAGGTGTTTTAGTAACACAACGGATGGCACTATGATAAACTGCATCTAGTTTGCTGAGTAGAGTATTGGAAGCTATTTTGTAGATGACATCGCCGAAGTCGAGGATCGGTAGGATTGTCAGTTTTACTAGGGTAAGTTTGGCGGCGTGAGTGAAGGAGGCTTTGTTGCGAAATAGAAAGCCGATTCTTGATTTGATTTTGGATTGGAGATGTTTAATATGAGTCTGGAAGGAGAGTTTACAGTCTAGCCAGACACCTAGGTATTTATAGATGTCCACATATTCTAGGTCGGAACCGTCCAGGGTGGTGATGCTAGTCGGGCGGGCGGGTGCAAGCAGCGAACGGTTGAAAAGCATGCATTTGGTTTTACTAGCGTTTAAGAGCAGTTGGAGGCCACGGAAGGAGTGTTGTATGGCATTGAAGCTCGTTTGGAGGTTAGATAGCACAGTGTCCAAGGAATGGCCAGAAGTATACAGAATGGTGTTGTCTGCGTAGAGGTGGATCAGGGAATCGCCCGCAGCAAGAGCAACATCATTGATATATACAGAGAAAAGAGTCGGCCCGAGAATTGAACCCTGTGGTACCCCCATAGAGACTGCCAGAGGACCAGACAACATGCCCTCCGATTTGACACACTGAGCTCTGTCTGCAAAGTAGTTGGTGAACCAGGCAAGGCAGTCATCAGATAAACCGAGGCTACCGAGTCTGCCGATAAGAATATGGTGATTGACAGTCGAAAGCCATGGCCAGGTCGATGAAGACGGCTGCACAGTAATGTCTTTTATCGATGGCGGTTATATCGTTTAGTACCTTGAGCGTGGCTGAGGTGCACCCGTGACCGGCTCGGAAACGGGATTGCACAGCGGAATTCGAGATGGTCAGTGATCTGTTTATTAACTTGGCTTTCTGACCACGGCAGCTTTCCAATCCTTGGGGATCTCAGACGATATGAAATGTTGAACAGGCTGGTAATAGGGGTTGCGACAATGGCGGCGGATAGTTTCAGAAATTGAGGGTCTAGATCACAGGTGTCAAACTCATACCACGGGGGGCCGAGTGTCTGCGGGTTCTCTCCTCCCTTAACCTTGATTGATGAATTAACATCACTAATTAGTTAGGAACTCCCCACACCTGGTTGTCTAGGGCTTTATTGAAAGGAAAAACAAAAAACCTGCAGACACTAGGAATCCGTGGAATGAGTTTGACACCCCTGGTCTAAATTGTCAAGCCCAGCTGATTTGTATGGGTCCAGGTTTTGCAGCGCTTTCAGAACATTTGCTATCTGGATTTGGTTGGCATAATTGAGTAAAGCGGTGCCATAGAAATGTTTGAATTACAGCAGATACCTACCGGTAGCTCAAAAGTAGAAGCCAATTTTGTTGCTGTATTAACTGCATTTAAAGGTTGCGTGTACGTAATTTTTTCATTCATGGCGACTAAGTACGGTTTGCTACGACGCACACCCTGAGCGTTCATCATGCGGCTAGAGAAGGCCTGTATGAACAGACTTCCTCACGCTTCATAGAAATTTACCGGTTTCTTCCAATGGTTTATCCCATGTAAATCAGAGTGGGCGGGAAATCCTGGTCAAACTGTTCCTGCCCTCAAACCCTAGGATAGCAGCGCTACAAGCAACTCTAGGAGAGCCTGGACTTGATAGCAACCTGCCAGCTAAGACAGGTTAGCATTGACTTATTTAAACCTGAAAGTTTGGATTGGCACTGGGATATGAAGACACCCCGCCAAAACGATGGGCTAATGATACGAGAGCTGGTTTTATATTTAAGCATTCACTAATAGGAAACCAAGTCAGTTACGAGAGAAGACACCCAGCAGTGTCATTTAAATGCAAGTTGACAACCGTGATATTAGTTAGCACTGACACATTAAACCCAATTCTAGCAGCCTCATATGTACCAACCCCAAACACTCAGTTCCACAAACATCAAGTTTAAATGAACAAGAACCCATTCCACATCATGTGATGCTACTAGCATGATTTGACCAAATGTAGCTTAAGTCAAATGGTAGTTTAAGCACAGGGGTCAAAGTAGACATATATTGCTGATGCCAAAGCATGGTTATAATGAAAAATAAATGTTGCCATCACCAGTTACTCATGTCAGGTCAAAGACCACAACTCCAAGTCAGAACCGTCAAAACAATACTGAGGACACAATTATTACAGTTAGCGTTTAATTGATGCCAAAACAAGAAAATGCAGTTACACACACAACCTGGACTAGAAAACCCATGAACACTTGCATGGACCCCGAGCACCATGTCCCACGTCAGATATCCATGATTGTGGTCAACGGGGGCTGAGATGCAGAAGTGAACAGTTCCTCAATGGCATGGTCAGACGGGCCGGTGGCAGCTTCAGAGGTAGCGTCGTCAGACGGGCCGGTGGCAGCTTCAGAGGTAGCGTCGTCAGACGGGCCGGTGGCAGCTTCAGAGGTAGCGTCGTCAGACGGGCCGGTGGCAGCTTCAGAGGTAGCGTCGTCAGACGGGCCGGTGGCAGCTTCAGAGGTAGCGTCGTCAGACGGGCCGGTGGCAGCTTCAGAGGTAGCGTCGTCAGACGGGCCGGTGGCAGCTTCAGAGGTAGCGTCGTCAGACGGGCCAGTGGCAGCTTCAGAGGTAGCGTCGTCAGACGGGCCAGTGGCAGCTTCAGAGGTAGCGTCGTCAGACGGGCCAGTGGCAGCTTCAGAGGTAGCGTCGTCAGACGGGCCAGTGGCAGCTTCAGAGGTAGCGTCGTCAGACGGGCCAGTGGCAGCTTCAGAGGTAGCGTCGTCAGACGGGCCAGTGGCAGCTTCAGAGGTAGCGTCGTCAGACGGGCCAGTGGCAGCTTCAGAGGTAGCGTCGTCAGACGGGCCAGTGGCAGCTTCAGAGGTAGCGTCGTCAGACGGGCCAGTGGCAGCTTCAGAGGTAGCGTCGTCAGACGGGCCAGTGGCAGCTTCAGAGGTAGCGTCGTCAGACGGGCCAGTGGCAGCTTCAGAGGTAGCGTCGTCAGACGGGCCAGTGGCAGCTTCAGAGGTAGCGTCGTCAGACGGGCCAGTGGCAGCTTCAGAGGTAGCGTCGTCAGACGGGCCAGTGGCAGCTTCAGAGGTAGCGTCGTCAGACGGGCCAGTGGCAGCTTCAGAGGTAGCGTCGTCAGACGGGCCAGTGGCAGCTTCAGAGGTAGCGTCGTCAGACGGGCCAGTGGCAGCTTCAGAGGTAGCGTCGTCAGACGGGCCAGTGGCAGCTTCAGAGGTAGCGTCGTCAGACGGCCCAGTGGCAGCTTCAGAGGTAGCGTCGTCAGACGGGCCAGTGGCAGCTTCAGAGGTAGCGTCGTCAGACGGGCCAGTGGCAGCTTCAGAGGTAGCGTCGTCAGACGGGCCAGTGGCAGCTTCAGAGGTAGCGTCGTCAGACGGGCCAGTGGCAGCTTCAGAGGTAGCGTCGTCAGACGGGCCAGTGGCAGCTTCAGAGGTAGCGTCGTCAGACGGGCCAGTGGCAGCTTCAGAGGTAGCGTCGTCAGACGGGCCAGTGGCAGCTTCAGAGGTAGCGTCGTCAGACGGGCCAGTGGCAGCTTCAGAGGTAGCGTCGTCAGACGGGCCAGTGGCAGCTTCAGAGGTAGCGTCGTCAGACGGGCCAGTGGCAGCTTCAGAGGTAGCGTCGTCAGACGGGCCAGTGGCAGCTTCAGAGGTAGCGTCGTCAGACGGGCCAGTGGCAGCTTCAGAGGTAGCGTCGTCAGACGGGCCAGTGGCAGCTTCAGAGGTAGCGTCGTCAGACGGGCCAGTGGCAGCTTCAGAGGTAGCGTCGTCAGACGGGCCAGTGGCAGCTTCAGAGGTAGCGTCGTCAGACGGGCCAGTGGCAGCTTCAGAGGTAGCGTCGTCAGACGGGCCAGTGGCAGCTTCAGAGGTAGCGTCGTCAGACGGGCCAGTGGCAGCTTCAGAGGTAGCGTCGTCAGACGGGCCAGTGGCAGCGTCGTCAGACGGGCCAGTGGCAGCTTCAGAGGTAGCGTCGTCAGACGGGCCAGTGGCAGCGTCGTCAGACGGGCCAGTGGCAGCTTCAGAGGTAGCGTCGTCAGACGGGCCAGTGGCAGCTTCAGAGGTAGCGTCGTCAGACGGGCCAGTGGCAGCTTCAGAGGTAGCGTCGCCAGACGGGCCAGTGGCAGCTTCAGAGGTAGCGTCGTCAGACGGGCCAGTGGCAGCTTCAGAGGTAGCGTCGTCAGACGGGCCAGTGGCAGCTTCAGAGGTAGCGTCGTCAGACGGGCCAGTGGCAGCTTCAGAGGTAGCGTCGTCAGACGGGCCAGTGGCAGCTTCAGAGGTAGCGTCGTCAGACGGGCCAGTGGCAGCTTCAGAGGTAGCGTCGTCAGACGGGCCAGTGGCAGCTTCAGAGGTAGCGTCGTCAGACGGGCCAGTGGCAGCTTCAGAGGTAGCGTCGTCAGACGGGCCAGTGGCAGCTTCAGAGGTAGCGTCGTCAGACGGGCCAGTGGCAGCTTCAGAGGTAGCGTCGTCAGACGGGCCAGTGGCAGCTTCAGAGGTAGCGTCGTCAGACGGGCCAGTGGCAGCTTCAGAGGTAGCGTCGTCAGAGGACAGGGCATCATTTGCCGGAGAGCTACCATGGTTTGGAGAAGCTTGGGATTCTACTTCATTAGTCTCGAAATACTCTAGAGAGAAAACAAAGAAACAGTTGGGTATTCTACAGCAACACAGCTGTTCTACACAGCTACAAATTGCCATTAGAATGTTGAGCAACATGAACCCAACACAGATTTAAACGTATATGTTTCAGGCCGTACCTTCTCTGTCTTGTTTAGCGTCAGACCCTATGGATCGGAGCAAGGCCAGGGCATGCACAATGGAGACGTCATTTGATGACAGCTCTGAAAAACGTAGGTTAAGGTACACAAGCAAAATGACCAAATCAAAGGGTTTGACAACATTATTTAGACAACTAAGTTACTCTATGGTGTTGAATGAGTGTCAAACACAGCAGCACCATAGACACAGTACAAAGCTAGAAAGGTTGTGGAAAGAAACACTTACCTCCAAGTCTCCTCTGCAGAGAGACTTGTTCTTGCTTCTGGGACTTTCCAACAGGGTAACAAGAAACTGAGGAGAAAGTGTTGACAGAAGTTGAGTTGACACAAAATAGCTACATATATTAATAATAGCAGACGACCAATGCGGAACAAACAGACAGTCAAATTTTAATCTCCAACTGATAAAGTTGAGATTATTTCCCAACCATATCCCTTCAATCCAAATAAAACATTAGTGAACCAACCTTTCACAACCCCCACAGTCACCACAAAGAGCAGCAATTCTCTCACACCGCCCATGATCATGAAAATAGTCTGTGTTATCAACAGGTAATGTCTTCCCATGGCCTGTATGAGGCTTATATAGGCCACTAATGACCTTTTACCTGACAAACATGACTTAACGATCAATTAACATGCTTGATTGAGGTGTTACATTCAGATAGAAATAGACCATGTAGAATGTATGTTGGGCAGGCAATCTTTTCTACTCCATATATTGCATTTATACCTGTAATGTTTAACCCTAATGGTCTCAGCTCAGCAGTAGAAAGAAGTAGGCCTAATTATTTTAGGTGTAATCTTCAAAGATATTAGGGGGAAATACCCAAATCCACTTTTTACAATGCTCCTGGGAAATGGGTAGGCCTCCACCATATAGTCCTTCACAGTTTTACAGCTGTGTTATATTCCTTTATTTACATAGATCACATACATAAATATATATGTTAGCTGTAGGTAGCTTTGGGATAAAATTCCCATATTGTATTGTTACTAACATAAATCATAATATATGATATTTTCCTAATTTGCTCTGTAGGAGGTTTGTCATATGAAGGACATTCAAGTGGATGTGACCCCTAACCTGCAATAGGGGCTCAGTGGGGTGACAGACATCCTGTAACGGATCTCCAAGCTAGTGTCTGAGGACCTGGAGGAGGCTGTGTCTACAGCTGTGGTTCAGGACAAGCATGGTAACCTACCCTAACCTCACTGTATGAAGGATTTCATTGTTATGGATAGTCATCTCCAATCTGTTCAAATATCACTGTTGTTGATAACACACATTACCAAAATGATTCACACTTGTCTTCCTATTTCCACATAATCTGTCATGGTTCCCCACCTTAACAGGGCATAAAACCAGCCTCTCTTTATTGCTCTCTTTATTGCTAATACAACCAAATCCAACAGCGTTCGAGTATCTTAATGCTTTTCTTCTAACCCTGAATGGCAACTTTTTATCCTAGTACACAAGCATGTCATTTTATCCATCCACACCCACTCTACTGCCGCATGTCCACTGCGGCTGAGACTTTCACCCACTCGTTACAGGTATTAGCAGGTAACCAACCCCACCCGGGTCTTATCCCCTAGGACTTACCCTTTGCAGGTATCAACCTGTTGTGGTTTACCTTCCTGGACTTACCATATACCACAAAGCTACGACCGTTCGTAATTACAATGGGACTACTGAATAAGCTCAGGCTTTCTAGGTCCGTACCCTATAATTGGTTCAGCGTACGACTCTCATCTCCCCAAGATGTCAGAATTAGTGATAACAGGTGTAGGAACTGTGCCTACCTTGTTTCTGTTTCACTGATTCAGAATCTCTAGTTCGACTGCAAATCGTGGTGAACCCTGCTCGCAGTGCCAACTGTTAGGTTCTAATTCTCAGAGTAAAAACTCGACGGACACTATGAAAGCTTAAACCAAGTTTATTCTTCCCAGAGGGTCAAGACAGCTGCATTAGACAAAAAACATATTCACACAAGCACTGATATTTAATCCTTTCTCCTATGCTGAGTCTACTCCTACACCTCTGAACAGCCAATGCATCTCTGTTGCTAGACAGAACCTTTGTGATATCTGTTCTTCCTCACTTCATCTGACCTGACCGCTACCCCAAAGTGCTCACTCCTCCCCAACTCAAGGCTGTCATGTTGATTGGTACCAGACTGTGTCTGGTAGATTTTTCAACCAGAAATTTGCACAGTGTAGCTCTAACTCCAAAACGTTTTGGGACACTGTAAAGTCCATGGAGAACAAGAGCACCTCCTCCCAGCTGCCCACTGCATTGAGGCTAGGTAACACGGTCACCACCGATAAATCCATGATAATCGAACATTTCAATAAGCATTTCTCTACGGCTGGCCATGTTTTCTTCCTGGCTACCCCAACTCCGGCCAACAGCTCCGCACACCCCGCAGCTACTTGCCCGAGCCTCCCCAGCTTCTCCTTCACCCAAATACAGGTAGCAGATGTTCTGAAAGAGCTGCAAAAACTGGACCCGTACAAATCAGCTGGGCTAGATAATCTGGACCCTCTCTTTCTAAAAATATCCGCCGCCATTGTTGCAACCCCCATTACCAGTCTGTTCAACCTCTCTTTCGTATCGTCCGAGATCCCTAAAGATTGGAAAGCTGCCGCGGTCATCCCCCTCTTCAAAGGGGGTGACACTCTAGACCCGAACTGTTATAGACCTATATCCATCCTGCTCTGCCTTTCTAAAGTCTTCGAAAGCCAAGTTAATAAACAGATCACTGACCATTTCGAATCCCACCGTACCTTCTCCGCTGTGCAATCCAGTTTCCGAGCTGGTCATGGGTGCACCTCAGCCACGCTCAAGGTACTAAACGATATCATAACCGCCATCGATAAAAGACAGTACTGTGCAGCCGTCTTCATCGACCTGGCCAAGGCTTTCGACTCTGTCAATCACCGTATTCTTATCGGCAGACTCAACAGCCTTGGTTTCTCAAATGACTGTCTCGCCTGGTTCACCAACTACTTCGCAGACAGAGTTCAGTGTGTCAAATTGGAAGGCCTGTTGTCCGGACCTCTGGCAGTCTCTATGGGAGTACCACAGGGTTCAATTCTCGGGCCGACACTTTTCTCTGTATATATCAACGATGTCACTCTTGCTGCGTGTGATTCCCTGATCCACCTCTACGCAGACGACAGCATTCTGTATACATCTGGCCCTTCTTTGGACACTGTGTTAACTAACCTCCAAACGAGCTTCAATGCCATACAACGCTCCTTCCTGTGGCCTCCAACTGCTCTTAAACGCTAGTAAAACCAAATGCATGCTTTTCAAAATTTCGCTGCCCGCACCCGCCCGCCCAGCATCACTACTCTGGACGGTTCTGACCTAGAATACGTGGACAACTACAAATACCTAGGTGTTTGGCTAGACTGTAAACTCTCCTTCCAGACTCATATCAAACATCTCCAATCCAAAATCAAATCTAGAAACAGCTTTCTATTTCGCAACAAAGCCTCCTTCACTCACGCCGCCAAACTTACCCTAGTAAAACTGACTATCCTACCAATCCTCGACTTTGGCGATGTCATCTACAAAATAGCTTCCAATACTCTTCTCAGCAAACTGGATGCAGTCTATCACAGAGCCATCCGTGTTGTTACCAAAGCCCCTTATACCACCCACCACTACGACCTGTATGCTCTTGTCGGCTGGCCCTCGCTACATATTCGTCGCCAGACCCACTGGCTCCAGGTCATCTATAAGTCTATAAGTCTCCGCCTTATCTCAGCTCACTGGTCACGATAACAACACCCACCCGTAGCACGCGCTCCAGCAGGTATATCTCACTGGTTATCCCCAAAGCCAACACCTCTTTTGGCCGCCTTTCCTTCCAGTTCTCTGCTGCCAGTGACTGGAACGAATTGCAAAAATCGCTGAAGCTGGAGACTTACATTTCACTCACTAACTTTAAATATCAGCTATCTGAGCAGCTAACCGATCACTGCAGCTATATGTTGTGACGTTGTATTAGTTAATGTGACGACTGTTGCTCATCGAATGATTACAAGTTTCTAATTACGTGATTAACTGAATCAAGTAATTATTAACTCATTAACCTGGGGCACCATGGGAAAACTAGTATTTATTGAGTTTCTATTTCCCAAATTAACTCAAAGAATATCAGAATATCGATTTTACCACAGCCGCTAATTAACCAGTTGCCTCTACCAATCTCGTTCTGAACGTCGTATATTCTGCACGGACCCGGGTCTCACTAATGAATTCGCACCACACCAATCTTAGTTGAATGTTTATTTACTAAAAAGCTAAATTGATGATAAAAGATACACACACACAAAAACACATTCTAGGCTATTGATTAGAACTTAGTATAACGGGCCAACACACTAGGGCGCGTGTTACCCAAAATGGGGATTTAAAAGAGAGAGAAAGAGAGAAAGTACACGAGATAAATATACATTTGGGGGAAATTGTCAGCTATGCTCATTCTAACCCTAGCCTTGCCCCAAACTGCCGCTGTTATGAGTCAGAATATAATGATGTAATTACTTGTGGAAGGTCTCCGTGGATTTTCCCGCGTGGACCGTTCAAGCTGCTCAATGACGCACTGCTCCTGCGCACCTCTCTAGGTGTCCTCACGATGTCCGTGTCCTTTGGCTTACTGGCCTGTTCACTTGTCCTTGCTCTGGAAGGGGTCTTCGGAGGACAGATAGCTCTGTAGCTCAGAGCTCACAGCGTAAAGATGAAAGAGGGTAGATACCACGATTCGATGGGGAGTGGAGGCTAGGTGGTTCGGCTTGAATTCACCCGCTTAGACACCGCTACTCATCCATAGCTTGGGTAGAAAAAGATTTCTTTGTCTTCAAACTTGTTGCGTTTTGGGTTCGTTGACCTTTTAGACCTTTGGCTGCAGCTCGGGTCACTTAGTCTAATCTGTTAATTCTGCACTCACAGGTTTTATACCCTCGGGTCAGAAGTGGGCGTAACCGCCTTCAGGGCAATTCTCTGGGCGTACCAAGTTTAAAGGGCAAGGTATAGATTTTACTCAAATCCAATTTTAGACAACTAACTTCACATTTCATCTTTACCGAAACATTCTCTTTGATTTGGACATTTTCCACACAACGTACAATGTATAAACATCAAGCATATACGAGGAAAACTCTTAACGTTACAATGTTTTCATAATAACGTCATCTATTAACCTTTAATAACAAAACAAAAATGACATACATTTTGATATTCCATCTATCATCATTTCCACCATTGTAGTTGACGGAAACCATTGTTCCAAAGTCCATTTATTGCATGTTTAAAGTTCTGAGGCTGGTTCTCCACATAGTGAGAGGGAATATTTTCTGTGGCCTCAGAATTACCATGGGTGTGAGGGGTCATAAAACCCGCACATCTTCAGACCCCTAGATCTCTCCTCATCTGTTGGGGTTGAGAGATAATCTGTAGGGTTGTGGTCTCCTGTAACCTGACCTGATGTCACGTTCCTGACCTGTTTTCTGTTGTTTTGTATGTGTTTAGTTGGTCAGGGCGTGAGTTGGGGTGGGTAGTCTATGTTATGTGTTTTCTATGTTGGGTTAATGTGTTGCCTGGTATGGTTCTCAATTAGAGGCAGGTGTTTGACGTTTCCTCTGATTGAGAACCATATTAAGGTAGGTTGTTCTCACTGTTTGTTTGTGGGTGATTGTTCCTGTGTCTGTGTATTCCACATAGGACTGTTTCGTTTGTTCGTTTGTTTTAGGTAGTCTGTTCCTGTTCGTGCGTTCTTCGTCTATATGTAAGTTCGTTTGTTTCAGGTCTGTTGCCTTCGTTTATTGTTTTGTAGTTTGTTCTAGTGTTCATTTTAGTGTTTCGTCTTTCATTTAATAAATCAGTATGTATTCATCACCCGCTGCGCCTTGGTCCGTTCATTCATCACAAGACGAACGTTACAGAATCACCCACCAAACCCGGATCAAGCAGCGGGTTAACGGGCAGCAGCGACAGCAGCAGTGGTTCAAGGAGGAATGGACATGGGAGGAGATTCTGGACGGAGAAGGACCCTGGGCAGAGCCAGAGGAGTGTCGCCGCCCAAAAGCGGAGATGGAGGCATCTAAAGCGGAGAGGCGGCATCATGAGGCGCTAGCAAGGCAGAGCGGCTGGAAGCCCGAGAGGCTCACCCAAAAAATTCTTGGGGGGGGGGGGGCTAAAAGGGAGTGTGGCGAAGTCAGGTAGGAGACCTGCGCATACTCCCTGTACTTACCGTGGAGAGCGAGAGTACGGGCAGACACCGTGTTACGCAGTAGAGCGCATGGTGTCTCCTGTACGTGTGCATAGCCCGGTGCGGTACATACCAGCTCCTCGTATCGGCCGGGCTAGATTGAGCATTGAGCCAAGTGCCATGAAGCCGGCTCTACATATCTGGCCTCCAGTAAGTCTCCTCGGGCCGGCTTACATGGCACCAGCCTTACGCATGGTGTCCCCGGTTTGCCTACATAGCCCGGTGAGGGTTATTCCACCTCCCCGCACTGGTCGGGCGACGGGGAGCATACAACCAGGTAAGGTTGGGCAGGCTCAGTGCTCAAGGGAGCCAGTACGCCTGCACGGTCCGGTATTTCCGGCGCCACCTCCCCGCTCCAGCCCGGTACCACCAGTGCCTACACCACGCACCAGGTTTCCTGTGCGTCTCCAGAGCTCTGTTCCTCCTCCACGCACTCTCCCTGTGGTGCGTGTCTCCAGCTCAGTGCCTCCAGTTCCGGCACCACGCATCAAGCCTCCTGTGCGTCTCCAGAGCCCTGTACGCACTGTTCCTTCTCCCCGTACTCGCCATAAGGTGCGTGCCCTCAGCCCGGTACCACCAGTGCCGGTACCACGCACCAGGCCTATAGTGCGCTTTGAGAGTCCAGTGTGCCCTGTTCCTGCTCCCTGCACTAGCCTTGAGGTGCGTGTCTCCAGTCCGGTACCACCAGTTCCGGCACCACGCACCAGGCCTACTGTGCGCCTCAGCAGGTCAGAGTCGGCCGTCTGCCCAACGCCGCCTGCACTGCTCGTCTGTCCAGCGCCGTCTGAGCTGCCTGCCTGCCCAGCGCCGTCTGAGCCATCCGTCTGCCCAACGCCGCCTGCACTGCTCGTCTGCCCAACGCCGCCTGCACTGCTCGTCTGCCCAGCACCGTCTGAGCCATCTGTCTGCCCAGCGCCGTCTGAGCCATCCGTCTGCCCAGCACCGTCTGAGCCATCCGTCTGCCCAGCGCCGTCTGAGCCATCCGTCTGCCCAGCGCCGTCTGAGCCATCCGTCTGCCCAGCGCCGTCTGAGCCATCCGTCTGCCCAGCGCCGTCTGAGCCATCCGTCTGCCCAGCACCTTCTGAGCCATCCGTCTGCCACGAGCCATTAGAGCCGCCCGTCTGTCCCGAGCCATTAGAGCCGTCCGTCAGTCAGGAGCCGCTAGAGCCGTCCGTCAGTCAGGAGCTGCCAGAGCCGCCAGCCAGTCAGGAGCTGCCAGAGCCGCCAGCCAGTCAGGAGCTGCCAGAGCCGCCAGCCAGTCAGGAGCTGCCAGAGCCGCCAGCCAGTCAGGAGCTGCCAGAGCCGCCAGCCAGTCAGGAGCTGCCAGAGCTGCCCTCCAGTCATGAGCTGCCTTACAGTCATGAGCTGCCCTACAGTCATGAGCTGCCCTCCAGTCATGAGCTGCCCTACAGTCATGAGCTGCCCTACAGTCATGAGCTGCCCTACAGTCATGGGCTGCCCTACAGTCATGAGCTGCCCTCCAGTCATGAGCTGCCCTCCAGTCATGAGCTGCCCTTCAGTCCGGAGCTGCCACTCAGTCCGGAGCTGCCACTCAGTCCGGAGCTGCCACTCAGTCCGGAGCTGCCACTCAGTCCGGAGCTGCCACTCAGTCCGGAGCTGCCATTCAGTCCGGAGCTGCCATTAGTCCAGAGTTGTCCCTCTGTCCTAAGCTACCTCTCTGTCCGGAGCGATCTCTCTGTCCGGAGCTACCTCTCTGTCCTGAGCTACCTCTCTGTCCTGAGCTACCTCTCTGTTCTGAGCTACCTCTCTGTCCTGAGCTACCTCTCTGTCCTGAGTTGTCTCCTCTATTTAGGAGGGGCCTTGGTGAGGGTTCTTGGACCATGGTCGGGGGCGAGGGTCGCCACTCAAGGGACGCTAAGGAGGGGGACAAAGACAATGGTGGAGTGGTGTCCTTGTCCACCGCCGGAGCCGCCACCGCGGACAGATGCCCACCCAGACCCTCCCCTTGAGTTTTAGGGGTGCGCCCGGAGTTCGCACCTTGAGGGGGGGGGGGGGGGTTCTGTCACATTCCTGACCTGTTTTCTGTTGTTTTGTATGTGTTTAGTTGGTCAGGGCGTGAGTTGGGGTGGGTAGTCTATGTTATGTGTTTTCTATGTTGGGTTGATGTGTTGCCTGGTATGGTTCTCAATTAGAGGCAGGTGTTTGACGTTTCCTCTGATTGAGAACCATATTAAGGTAGGTTGTTCTCACTGTTTGTTTATGGGTGATTGTTCCTGTGTCTGTGTATTCCACATGGGACTGTTTCGTTTGTTCGTTCGTTTTAGGTAGTCTGTTCCTGTTCGTGCGTTCTTCGTCTATATGTAAGTTCGTTTGTTTCAGGTCTGTTGCCTTCGTTTATTGTTTTGTAGTTTGTTCTAGTGTTCATTTTAGTGTTTCGTCTTTCATTTAATAAATCAGTATGTATTCATCACCCGCTGCGCCTTGGTCCGTTCATTCACCACAAGACGAACGTTACACCTGATCAGGACAGTCATGACATATACATAGTTCATGTGTAAATAGCCCACCCCAATCTACCCACCTCATCCCCATATTGTTTTTATTTACTTTTCTGCTCTTTTGCACACCAGCATCACTATTTGCACATCATCATCTGCTCATCTATCACTCCAGTGTTAGTCTGCAAAATGTTTCTTACTTTGAAACTATGGCCTATTTATTGCCTTACCTCCTCACGCCATTTGCACACCTGTATAGACTTTCTTTTTTTTCTATTGTGTTATTGACTGTACGCTTGTTTATTCCATGTGTAACTCAGTGTTGTTTGTGTCGCACTGCTTTGCTTTCTCTTGGCCAGGTCGCAGTTGTAAATGAGAACTTGTTCTCAACTAGCTTACCTGGTTAAATAAAGGTGAAATAAACAAAAAATCCCGGAGGATCCCAGATGGCTAACAATAACATATCCTGACATAATGTAAACGTTATACACTGCTCAAAAAAATTAAGGGAACACTTAAACACAATGTAACTCCAAGTCAATCACACTTCTGTGAAATCAAACTGTCCACTTAGGAAGCAACACTGATTGACAATAAATTTCACATGCTGTTGTGCAAATGGAATAGACAAAAGGTGGAAATTATAGGCAATTAGCAAGACACCCCCAATATGGCCTGCTGGAGGTCATTTTGCAGGGCTCTGGCAGTGCTCCTCCTTGCACAAAGGCGGAGGTAGCAGTCCTGCTGCTGGGTTGTTGCCCTCCTACGGCCTCCTCCACGTCTCCTGATGTACTGGCCTGTCTCCTGGTAGCGCCTCCATGCTCTGGACACTACGCTGACAGACACAGCAAACCTTCTTTCCACAGCTCGCATTGATGTGCCATCCTGGATGAGCTGCACTACCTGAGCCACTTGTGTGGGTTGTAGACTCCGTCTCATGCTACCACTAGAGTGAAAGCACCGCCAGCATTCAAAAGTGACCAAAACATCAGCCAGGAAAGCCAGGAAGCATAGGAACTGGTCTGTGGTCACCACCTGCAGAATCACTCCTTTATTGGGGGTGTCTTGCTAATTGCCTATAATTTCCACCTTTTGTCTATTCCATTTGCAAAACAGCATGTGAAATTTATTGTCAGTGTTGCTTCCTAAGTGGACAGTTTGATTTCACAGAAGTGTGATTGACTTGGAGTTACATTGTGTTAAGTGTTCCCTTTATTTTTTGAGCAGTGTACATTAAGCTCTGTGACATGAATTAGTATATTTCATATTCTCAGAACCCAACAGTAGGTTTTAAGGTGTGGCTGCATGCTTGTCGTGGACGCATTGTCACTCTTGATGTTCTTTTTCCAGATTGCAAGTGAAACACCTTTAGATGTAAGTGCCAGTTGGTAACTTTCTCACACTTGCTTGTTTAAGGTATGGATGCAACACCCCAGTATGTCTGCAGGGGCTGGTCACTGAGATTTACCATGTTTCACATGCTACTAGACTAACCTTCCAAGTAAATATGTTACAAGTCTGAACTGGCCATCCTGGTCTTTCCTCAACTAATTGAAACCTCAGGGACAGACATGCTAAACGACTTTGATGTCAGAGCTCCCATCAGCCCTCTACACCTCGCTGTGAGTAAAGCCTACCTGCTCCTGAAGTGGTCTCCATATGACAAATGGTACCCTATTCCCGCTTTAGTACACTACTTTTGACCAGATCCTTATAGGCCCTGATCAAAAGTAGTTAACTACGTAGGGAATAGGGTGCTATCTGGGATGCAGGCATGGTGTTGATTTTCCACAGGAAGTTGACTGTCCAGAGAGACTCACACCAAATTCCTATCTATTCCTGATTAGTGTGAAATACATGCATATTCTACAGTGATGATTTCCTTATTTTGCCATTTGAGTTAATCAACCTCCAGGTTTGTTTCTCAATCCAACGCTTGGCAGGGACCTCAGATGTTGATGCTGTGCGGGAGCAAAAATTGGCTCCCGATTGAAAGACTCTGGTCTACTAGAGGTCTAGCACTGTATATCTAGTCAGGCGTACCACGGCCACCACCATGCTATGGAGGTCCTGGTTCAGTCTCTGCTGGATCTAGACGTGAGGGACAGCCTGAATTTAACCTGAAAGTTTGGATTAGAACTGGGATATGAAGACCAACCGCCAAAACGATGTGCTAAGGATACGAGAGCTGGTTTTACGTGTAAGTATTAACTAATAGGAAACCAAGTCAGTTACGAGAGAAGACTAGTAGACACCCAGCAGAGTCATTTAAATGCAAGTTGACAACCGTGATATTAGTTAGCACTGACACCATTAACCCCGATTCTAGCAACAGCCTCATATGTACAAATCCCAAACTCAGTTCCACAACCATCAAGTTTAAATGAACTAGAACCCATTCCACATCATGTGATGCTACTAGCATAATTTGACCAAATGTAGCTTAAGTCAAATGGTAATTTAAGCACAGGGGTCAAAGTAGACATATTGCTGATGCCAAAGCATGTTATAATGCAAAAAAAATGTTGACATTACCCCAGTCAGGGGGCTGGGACCAGTGTGTTGGGACCAGTGTGTTGGGACCAGTAGGTTGGGACCAGTGTGTTGGGACCAGGGGGTTGGGACCAGGGGGTTGGGACCAGTGTGTTGGGACCAGGGGGTTGGGACCAGTGTGTTGGGACCAGTGTGTTGGGACCAGTGTGTTGGGACCAGTGTGTTGGGACCAGTGTGTTGGGACCAGTGTGTTGAGACCAGGGGGTTGGGA
>NW_026602184.1:0-23275 GCF_029448725.1 Salvelinus fontinalis | reverse complement strand
GGAAGGATTTAATCCAAAATATTTTTTGTCTAACTCTTTTAGTGGTCAAAATGATAGTTGTTTGGAAATAAATGAATCTTCTAACTTCTGACATGTTTTACAAAAACCTAAAAGACATGCAATGGGTTACGAAAATAGCTGTAGTTACAGATTGGTAGCCCTGATTTGAAATCCGACTTCGTACTTGAAAAGCAGACAAGAAGGGGAAGATTTTTATATAGCAGAATTTTTTTTCTGTAAAATGTTGCGAAAGGGGTCAAAACAGCAGTTAAATTTTTGGAAAGTTTGAAAAACATGTGGTAGTGCATTTAGAGAAACTGCTCTAACGTAAGTTCCATACTGAATAAACGTTCTCCGCATTTGACAAGCAGAGAAGTAGAGGAAGGATTTAATCCAAAATATTTTTTGTCTAACTCTTTTAGTGGTCAAAATGATAGTTGTTTGGAAATAAATGAATCTTCTAACTTCTGACATGTTTTACAAAAACCTAAAAGACATGCAATGGATTACGAAAATAGCTCTAGTTACATATTGGTAGCCCCGATTTGAAATCCGACTTCGTACTTGAAAAGCAGACAAGAAGGGGAAGATTTTTATATAGCAGAAACTTTTTTCTGTAAAATGTTGCGAAAGGGGTCAAAACAGCAGTTAAAGTTTGGGAAAGTTTGAAAAACATGTGGTAGTGCATTTAGAGAAACTGCTCTAACGTAAGTTCCATACTGAATAAACGTTCTCCGCATTTGACAAGCAGAGAAGTAGAGGAAGGTTTTAATCCAAAATATTTTTTGTCAAACTCTTTGGTTAAGTGGTCAAAATGATAGTTGTTTGGAAATAAATGAATCTTCTAACTTCTGACATGTTTTACAAAAACCTAAAAGACATGCAATGGGTTACGAAAATAGCTCTAGTAACAGATTGGTAGCCCCGATTTGAAATCCGACTTCGTACTGGAAAAGCAGACAAGAAGGGGAAGATTTTTATAGAGCAGTATTTTTTTTCTGTAAAATGTTGCGAAAGGGGTCAAAACGGCAGTTAAAGTTTGGGAAAGTTTGAAAAACATGTGGTAGTGCATTTAGAGAAACTGCTCTAACGTAAGTTCCATACTGAATAAACGTTCTCCGCATTTGACAAGCAGAGAAGTAGAGGAAGGATTTAATCCAAAATATTTTTTGTCTAACTCTTTTAGTGGTCAAAATGATAGTTGTTTGGAAATAAATGAATCTTCTAACTTCTGACATGTTTTACAAAAACCTAAAAGACATGCAATGGGTTACGAAAATAGCTCTAGTTACATATTGGTAGCCCCGATTTGAAATCCGACTTCGTACTTGAAAAGCAGACAAGAAGGGGAAGATTTTTATATAGCAGAATTTTTTTTCTGTAAAATGTTGCGAAAGGGGTCAAAACAGCAGTTAAAGTTTGGGAAAGTTTGAAAAACATGTGGTAGTGCATTTAGAGAAACTGCTCTAACGTAAGTTCCATACTGAATAAACGTTCTCCGCATTTGACAAGCAGAGAAGTAGAGGAAGGATTTAATCCAAAATATTTTTTGTCTAACTCTTTTAGTGGTCAAAATGATAGTTGTTTGGAAATAAATGAATCTTCTAACTTCTGACATGTTTTACAAAAACCTAAAAGACATGCAATGGGTTACGAAAATAGCTCTAGTTACATATTGGTAGCCCCGATTTGAAATCCGACTTCGTACTTGAAAAGCAGACAAGAAGGGGAAGATTTTTATATAGCAGAAATTTTTTTCTGTAAAATGTTGCGAAAGGGGTCAAAACAGCAGTTAAAGTTTGGGAAAGTTTGAAAAACATGTGGTAGTGCATTTAGAGAAACTGCTCTAACGTAAGTTCCATACTGAATAAACGTTCTCCGCATTTGACAAGCAGAGAAGTAGAGGAAGGATTTAATCCAAAATATTTTTTGTCTAACTCTTTTAGTGGTCAAAATGATAGTTGTTTGGAAATAAATGAATCTTCTAACTTCTGACATGTTTTACAAAAACCTAAAAGACATGCAATGGGTTACGAAAATAGCTCTAGTTACAGATTGGTAGCCCCGATTTGAAATCCGACTTCGTACTTGAAAAGCAGACAAGAAGGGGAAGATTTTTATATAGCAGAATTTTTTTTCTGTAAAATGTTGCGAAAGGGGTCAAAACAGCAGTTAAAGTTTGGGAAAGTTTGAAAAACATGTGGTAGTGCATTTAGAGAAACTGCTCTAACGTAAGTTCCATACTGAATAAACGTTCTCCGCATTTGACAAGCAGAGAAGTAGAGGAAGGTTTTAATCCAAAATATTTTTTGTCAAACTCTTTGGTTTAGTGGTCAAAATGATAGTTGTTTGGAAATAAATGAATCTTCTAACTTCTGACATGTTTTACAAAAACCTAAAAGACATGCAATGGGTTACGAAAATAGCTCTAGTTACAGATTGGTAGCCCCGATTTGAAATCCGACTTCGTACTGGAAATGCAGACAAGAAGGGGAAGATTTTATAGAGCAGAATTTTTTTTCTGTAAAATGTTGCGAAAGGGGTCAAAACGGCAGTTAAAGTTTGGGAAAGTTTGAAAAACATGTGGTAGTGCATTTAGAGAAACTGCTCTAACGTAAGTTCCATACTGAATAAACGTTCTCCGCATTTGACAAGCAGAGAAGTAGAGGAAGGATTTAATCCAAAATATTTTTTGTCTAACTCTTTTAGTGGTCAAAATGATAGTTGTTTGGAAATAAATGAATCTTCTAACTTCTGACATGTTTTACAAAAACCTAAAAGACATGCAATGAGTTACGAAAATAGCTCTAGTTACATATTGGTAGCCCCGATTTGAAATCCGACTTCGTACTTGAAAAGCAGACAAGAAGGGGAAGATTTTTATATAGCAGAATTTTTTTTCTGTAAAATGTTGCGAAAGGGGTCAAAACAGCAGTTAAAGTTTGGGAAAGTTTGAAAAACATGTGGTAGTGCATTTAGAGAAACTGCTCTAACGTAAGTTCCATACTGAATAAACGTTCTCCGCATTTGACAAGCAGAGAAGTAGAGGAAGGATTTAATCCAAAATATTTTTTGTCTAACTCTTTTAGTGGTCAAAATGATAGTTGTTTGGAAATAAATGAATCTTCTAACTTCTGACATGTTTTACAAAAACCTAAAAGACATGCAATGGGTTACGAAAATAGCTCTAGTTACATATTGGTAGCCCCGATTTGAAATCCGACTTCGTACTTGAAAAGCAGACAAGAAGGGGAAGATTTTTATATAGCAGAATTTTTTTTCTGTAAAATGTTGCGAAAGGGGTCAAAACAGCAGTTAAAGTTTGGGAAAGTTTGAAAAACATGTGGTAGTGCATTTAGAGAAACTGCTCTAACGTAAGTTCCATACTGAATAAACGTTCTCCGCATTTGACAAGCAGAGAAGTAGAGGAAGGTTTTAATCCAAAATATTTTTTGTCAAACTCTTTGGTTTAGTGGTCAAAATGATAGTTGTTTGGAAATAAATGAATCTTCTAACTTCTGACATGTTTTACAAAAACCTAAAAGACATGCAATGGGTTACGAAAATAGCTCTAGTTACAGATTGGTAGCCCCGATTTGAAATCCGACTTCGTACTTGAAAAGCAGACAAGAAGGGGAAGATTTTTATATAGCAGAATTTTTTTTCTGTAAAATGTTGCGAAAGGGGTCAAAACAGCAGTTAAAGTTTGGGAAAGTTTGAAAAACATGTGGTAGTGCATTTAGAGAAACTGCTCTAACGTAAGTTCCATACTGAATAAACGTTCTCCGCATTTGACAAGCAGAGAAGTAGAGGAAGGATTTAATCCAAAATATTTTTTGTCTAACTCTTTTAGTGGTCAAAATGATAGTTGTTTGGAAATAAATGAATCTTCTAACTTCTGACATGTTTTACAAAAACCTAAAAGACATGCAATGGGTTACGAAAATAGCTCTAGTTACATATTGGTAGCCCCGATTTGAAATCCGACTTCGTACTTGAAAAGCAGACAAGAAGGGGAAGATTTTTATATAGCAGAAATTTTTTTCTGTAAAATGTTGCGAAAGGGGTCAAAACAGCAGTTAAAGTTTGGGAAAGTTTGAAAAACATGTGGTAGTGCATTTAGAGAAACTGCTCTAACGTAAGTTCCATACTGAATAAACGTTCTCCGCATTTGACAAGCAGAGAAGTAGAGGAAGGTTTTAATCCAAAATATTTTTTGTCTAACTCTTTTAGTGGTCAAAATGATAGTTGTTTGGAAATAAATGAATCTTCTAACTTCTGACATGTTTTACAAAAACCTAAAAGACATGCAATGGGTTACGAAAATAGCTCTAGTTACAGATTGGTAGCCCCGATTTGAAATCCGACTTCGTACTTGAAAAGCAGACAAGAAGGGGAAGATTTTTATATAGCAGAATTTTTTTTCTGTAAAATGTTGCGAAAGGGGTCAAAACAGCAGTTAAAGTTTGGGAAAGTTTGAAAAACATGTGGTAGTGCATTTAGAGAAACTGCTCTAACGTAAGTTCCATACTGAATAAACGTTCTCCGCATTTGACAAGCAGAGAAGTAGAGGAAGGATTTAATCCAAAATATTTTTTGTCTAACTCTTTTAGTGGTCAAAATGATAGTTGTTTGGAAATAAATGAATCTTCTAACTTCTGACATGTTTTACAAAAACCTAAAAGACATGCAATGGGTTACGAAAATAGCTCTAGTTACATATTGGTAGCCCCGATTTGAAATCCGACTTCGTACTTGAAAAGCAGACAAGAAGGGGAAGATTTTTATATAGCAGAATTTTTTTTCTGTAAAATGTTGCGAAAGGGGTCAAAACAGCAGTTAAAGTTTGGGAAAGTTTGAAAAACATGTGGTAGTGCATTTAGAGAAACTGCTCTAACGTAAGTTCCATACTGAATAAACGTTCTCCGCATTTGACAAGCAGAGAAGTAGAGGAAGGTTTTAATCCAAAATATTTTTTGTCAAACTCTTTGGTTTAGTGGTCAAAATGATAGTTGTTTGGAAATAAATGAATCTTCTAACTTCTGACATGTTTTACAAAAACCTAAAAGACATGCAATGGGTTACGAAAATAGCTCTAGTTACAGATTGGTAGCCCCGATTTGAAATCCGACTTCGTACTTGAAAAGCAGACAAGAAGGGGAAGATTTTTATATAGCAGAAATTTTTTTCTGTAAAATGTTGCGAAAGGGGTCAAAACAGCAGTTAAAGTTTGGGAAAGTTTGAAAAACATGTGGTAGTGCATTTAGAGAAACTGCTCTAACGTAAGTTCCATACTGAATAAACGTTCTCCGCATTTGACAAGCAGAGAAGTAGAGGAAGGATTTAATCCAAAATATTTTTTGTCTAACTCTTTTAGTGGTCAAAATGATAGTTGTTTGGAAATAAATGAATCTTCTAACTTCTGACATGTTTTACAAAAACCTAAAAGACATGCAATGGGTTACGAAAATAGCTCTAGTTACATATTGGTAGCCCCGATTTGAAATCCGACTTCGTACTTGAAAAGCAGACAAGAAGGGGAAGATTTTTATATAGCAGAATTTTTTTTCTGTAAAATGTTGCGAAAGGGGTCAAAACAGCAGTTAAAGTTTGGGAAAGTTTGAAAAACATGTGGTAGTGCATTTAGAGAAACTGCTCTAACGTAAGTTCCATACTGAATAAACGTTCTCCGCATTTGACAAGCAGAGAAGTAGAGGAAGGTTTTAATCCAAAATATTTTTTGTCAAACTCTTTGGTTTAGTGGTCAAAATGATAGTTGTTTGGAAATAAATGAATCTTCTAACTTCTGACATGTTTTACAAAAACCTAAAAGACATGCAATGGGTTACGAAAATAGCTCTAGTTACAGATTGGTAGCCCCGATTTGAAATCCGACTTCGTACTTGAAAAGCAGACAAGAAGGGGAAGATTTTTATATAGCAGAATTTTTTTTCTGTAAAATGTTGCGAAAGGGGTCAAAACGGCAGTTAAAGTTTGGGAAAGTTTGAAAAACATGTGGTAGTGCATTTAGAGAAACTGCTCTAACGTAAGTTCCATACTGAATAAACGTTCTCCGCATTTGACAAGCAGAGAAGTAGAGGAAGGTTTTAATCCAAAATATTTTTTGTCAAACTCTTTGGTTTAGTGGTCAAAATGATAGTTGTTTGGAAATAAATGAATCTTCTAACTTCTGACATGTTTTACAAAAACCTAAAAGACATGCAATGGGTTACGAAAATAGCTCTAGTTACAGATTGGTAGCCCCGATTTGAAATCCGACTTCGTACTGGAAAAGCAGACAAGAAGGGGAAGATTTTTATATAGCAGAATTTTTTTTCTGTAAAATGTTGCGAAAGGGGTCAAAACAGCAGTTAAAGTTTGGGAAAGTTTGAAAAACATGTGGTAGTGCATTTAGAGAAACTGCTCTAACGTAAGTTCCATACTGAATAAACGTTCTCCGCATTTGACAAGCAGAGAAGTAGAGGAAGGATTTAATCCAAAATATTTTTTGTCTAACTCTTTTAGTGGTCAAAATGATAGTTGTTTGGAAATAAATGAATCTTCTAACTTCTGACATGTTTTACAAAAACCTAAAAGACATGCAATGGGTTACGAAAATAGCTCTAGTTACATATTGGTAGCCCCGATTTGAAATCCGACTTCGTACTTGAAAAGCAGACAAGAAGGGGAAGATTTTTATATAGCAGAATTTTTTTTCTGTAAAATGTTGCGAAAGGGGTCAAAACAGCAGTTAAAGTTTGGGAAAGTTTGAAAAACATGTGGTAGTGCATTTAGAGAAACTGCTCTAACGTAAGTTCCATACTGAATAAACGTTCTCCGCATTTGACAAGCAGAGAAGTAGAGGAAGGATTTAATCCAAAATATTTTTTGTCTAACTCTTTTAGTGGTCAAAATGATAGTTGTTTGGAAATAAATGAATCTTCTAACTTCTGACATGTTTTACAAAAACCTAAAAGACATGCAATGGGTTACGAAAATAGCTCTAGTTACATATTGGTAGCCCCGATTTGAAATCCGACTTCGTACTTGAAAAGCAGACAAGAAGGGGAAGATTTTTATATAGCAGAATTTTTTTTCTGTAAAATGTTGCGAAAGGGGTCAAAACAGCAGTTAAAGTTTGGGAAAGTTTGAAAAACATGTGGTAGTGCATTTAGAGAAACTGCTCTAACGTAAGTTCCATACTGAATAAACGTTCTCCGCATTTGACAAGCAGAGAAGTAGAGGAAGGTTTTAATCCAAAATATTTTTTGGCAAACTCTTTGGTTTAGTGGTCAAAATGATAGTTGTTTGGAAATAAATGAATCTTCTAACTTCTGACATGTTTTACAAAAACCTAAAAGACATGCAATGGGTTACGAAAATAGCTCTAGTAACAGATTGGTAGCCCCGATTTGAAATCCGACTTCGTACTTGAAAAGCAGACAAGAAGGGGAAGATTTTTATAGAGCAGAATTTTTTTTCTGTAAAATGTTGCGAAAGGGGTCAAAACGGCAGTTAAAGTTTGGGAAAGTTTGAAAAACATGTGGTAGTGCATTTAGAGAAACTGGTCTAACGTAAGTTCCATACTGAATAAACGTTCTCCGCATTTGACAAGCAGAGAAGTAGAGGAAGGATTTAATCCAAAATATTTTTTGTCTAACTCTTTTAGTGGTCAAAATGATAGTTGTTTGGAAATAAATGAATCTTCTAACTTCTGACATGTTTTACAAAAACCTAAAAGACATGCAATGGGTTACGAAAATAGCTCTAGTTACATATTGGTAGCCCCGATTTGAAATCCGACTTCGTACTTGAAAAGCAGACAAGAAGGGGAAGATTTTTATATAGCAGAATTTTTTTTCTGTAAAATGTTGCGAAAGGGGTCAAAACAGCAGTTAAAGTTTGGGAAAGTTTGAAAAACATGTGGTAGTGCATTTAGAGAAACTGCTCTAACGTAAGTTCCATACTGAATAAACGTTCTCCGCATTTGACAAGCAGAGAAGTAGAGGAAGGATTTAATCCAAAATATTTTTTGTCTAACTCTTTTAGTGGTCAAAATGATAGTTGTTTGGAAATAAATGAATCTTCTAACTTCTGACATGTTTTACAAAAACCTAAAAGACATGCAATGGGTTACGAAAATAGCTCTAGTTACATATTGGTAGCCCCGATTTGAAATCCGACTTCGTACTTGAAAAGCAGACAAGAAGGGGAAGATTTTTATATAGCAGAATTTTTTTTCTGTAAAATGTTGCGAAAGGGGTCAAAACAGCAGTTAAAGTTTGGGAAAGTTTGAAAAACATGTGGTAGTGCATTTAGAGAAACTGCTCTAACGTAAGTTCCATACTGAATAAACGTTCTCCGCATTTGACAAGCAGAGAAGTAGAGGAAGGTTTTAATCCAAAATATTTTTTGTCAAACTCTTTGGTTTAGTGGTCAAAATGATAGTTGTTTGGAAATAAATGAATCTTCTAACTTCTGACATGTTTTACAAAAACCTAAAAGACATGCAATGGGTTACGAAAATAGCTCTAGTTACAGATTGGTAGCCCCGATTTGAAATCCGACTTCGTACTTGAAAAGCAGACAAGAAGGGGAAGATTTTAATATAGCAGAATTTTTTTTCTGTAAAATGTTGCGAAAGGGGTCAAAACAGCAGTTAAAGTTTGGGAAAGTTTGAAAAACATGTGGTAGTGCATTTAGAGAAACTGCTCTAACGTAAGTTCCATACTGAATAAACGTTCTCCGCATTTGACAAGCAGAGAAGTAGAGGAAGGATTTAATCCAAAATATTTTTTGTCTAACTCTTTTAGTGGTCAAAATGATAGTTGTTTGGAAATAAATGAATCTTCTAACTTCTGACATGTTTTACAAAAAACTAAAAGACATGCAATGGGTTACGAAAATAGCTCTAGTTACATATTGGTAGCCCCGATTTGAAATCCGACTTCGTACTTGAAAAGCAGACAAGAAGGGGAAGATTTTTATATAGCAGAATTTTTTTTCTGTAAAATGTTGCGAAAGGGGTCAAAACAGCAGTTAAAGTTTGGGAAAGTTTGAAAAACATGTGGTAGTGCATTTAGAGAAACTGCTCTAACGTAAGTTCCATACTGAATAAACGTTCTCCGCATTTGACAAGCAGAGAAGTAGAGGAAGGTTTTAATCCAAAATATTTTTTGTCAAACTCTTTGGTTTAGTGGTCAAAATGATAGTTGTTTGGAAATAAATGAATCTTCTAACTTCTGACATGTTTTACAAAAACCTAAAAGACATGCAATGGGTTACGAAAATAGCTCTAGTTACAGATTGGTAGCCCCGATTTGAAATCCGACTTCGTACTTGAAAAGCAGACAAGAAGGGGAAGATTTTTATATAGCAGAATTTTTTTTCTGTAAAATGTTGCGAAAGGGGTCAAAACAGCAGTTAAAGTTTGGGAAAGTTTGAAAAACATGTGGTAGTGCATTTAGAGAAACTGCTCTAACGTAAGTTCCATACTGAATAAACGTTCTCCGCATTTGACAAGCAGAGAAGTAGAGGAAGGATTTAATCCAAAATATTTTTTGTCTAACTCTTTTAGTGGTCAAAATGATAGTTGTTTGGAAATAAATGAATCTTCTAACTTCTGACATGTTTTACAAAAACCTAAAAGACATGCAATGGGTTACGAAAATAGCTCTAGTTACATATTGGTAGCCCCGATTTGAAATCCGACTTCGTACTTGAAAAGCAGACAAGAAGGGGAAGATTTTTATATAGCAGAATTTTTTTTCTGTAAAATGTTGCGAAAGGGGTCAAAACAGCAGTTAAAGTTTGGGAAAGTTTGAAAAACATGTGGTAGTGCATTTAGAGAAACTGCTCTAACGTAAATTCCATACTGAATAAACGTTCTCCGCATTTGACAAGCAGAGAAGTAGAGGAAGGTTTTAATCCAAAATATTTTTTGTCAAACTCTTTGGTTTAGTGGTCAAAATGATAGTTGTTTGGAAATAAATGAATCTTCTAACTTCTGACATGTTTTACAAAAACCTAAAAGACATGCAATGGGTTACGAAAATAGCTCTAGTAACAGATTGGTAGCCCCGATTTGAAATCCGACTTCGTACTGGAAATGCAGACAAGAAGGGGAAGATTTTATAGAGCAGAATTTTTTTTCTGTAAAATGTTGCGAAAGGGGTCAAAACGGCAGTTAAAGTTTGGGAAAGTTTGAAAAACATGTGGTAGTGCATTTAGAGAAACTGGTCTAACGTAAGTTCCATACTGAATAAACGTTCTCCGCATTTGACAAGCAGAGAAGTAGAGGAAGGATTTAATCCAAAATATTTTTTGTCTAACTCTTTTAGTGGTCAAAATGATAGTTGTTTGGAAATAAATGAATCTTCTAACTTCTGACATGTTTTACAAAAAACTAAAAGACATGCAATGGGTTACGAAAATAGCTCTAGTTACATATTGGTAGCCCCGATTTGAAATCCGACTTCGTACTTGAAAAGCAGACAAGAAGGGGAAGATTTTTATATAGCAGAATTTTTTTTCTGTAAAATGTTGCGAAAGGGGTCAAAACAGCAGTTAAAGTTTGGGAAAGTTTGAAAAACATGTGGTAGTGCATTTAGAGAAACTGCTCTAACGTAAATTCCATACTGAATAAACGTTTTCCGCATTTGACAAGCAGAGAAGTAGAGGAAGGTTTTAATCCAAAATATTTTTTGTCAAACTCTTTGGTTTAGTGGTCAAAATGATAGTTGTTTGGAAACAAATGAATCTTCTAACTTCTGACATGTTTTACAAAAACCTAAAAGACTTGCAATGGGTTACGAAAAAAGCTCTAGTTACAGATTGGTAGCCCCGATTTGAAATCCGACTTCGTACTTGAAAAGCAGACAAGAAGGGGAAGATTTTAATATAGCAGAATTTTTTTTCTGTAAAATGTTGCGAAAGGGGTCAAAACAGCAGTTAAAGTTTGGGAAAGTTTGAAAAACATGTGGTAGTGCATTTAGAGAAACTGCTCTAACGTAAGTTCCATACTGAATAAACGTTCTCCGCATTTGACAAGCAGAGAAGTAGAGGAAGGATTTAATCCAAAATATTTTTTGTCTAACTCTTTTAGTGGTCAAAATGATAGTTGTTTGGAAATAAATGAATCTTCTAACTTCTGACATGTTTTACAAAAACCTAAAAGACATGCAATGGGTTACGAAAATAGCTCTAGTTACATATTGGTAGCCCCGATTTGAAATCCAACTTCATACTTGAAAAGCAGACAAGAAGGGGAAGATTTTTATATAGCAGAAATTTTTTTCTGTAAAATTTGGCGAAAGGGGTCAAAACAGCAGTTAAAGTTTGGGAAAGTTTGAAAAACATGTGGTAGTGCATTTAGAGAAACTGCTCTAACGTAAGTTCCATACTGAATAAACGACCTCCGCATTTGAAAAGCAGAGAAGTAGAGGAAGGATTTAATCCAAAATATTTTTTGTCTAACTCTTTTAGTGGTCAAAATGATAGTTGTTTGGAAATAAATGAATCTTCTAACTTCTGACATGTTTTACAAAAAACTAAAAGACATGCAATGGGTTACGAAAATAGCACTAGTTACATATTGGTAGCCCCGATTTGAAATCCGACTTCGTACTTGAAAAGCAGACAAGAAGGGGAAGATTTTTATATAGCAGAATTTTTTTTCTGTACAATGTTGCGAAAGGGGTCAAAACAGCAGTTAAAGTTTGGGAAAGTTTGAAAAACATGTGGTAGTGCATTTAGAGAAACTGCTCTAACGTAAATTCCATACTGAATAAACGTTTTCCGCATTTGACAAGCAGAGAAGTAGAGGAAGGTTTTAATCCAAAATATTTTTTGTCAAACTCTTTGGTTTAGTGGTCAAAATGATAGTTGTTTGGAAATAAATGAGTCTTCTAACTTCTGACATGTTTTACAAAAACCTAAAAGACTTGCAATGGGTTACGAAAAAAGCTCTAGTTACAGATTGGTAGCCCCGATTTGAAATCCGACTTCGTACTTGAAAAGCAGACAAGTAGGGGAAGATTTTAATATAGCAGAATTTTTTTTCTGTAAAATGTTGCGAAAGGGGTCAAAACAGCAGTTAAAGTTTGGGAAAGTTTGAAAAACATGTGGTAGTGCATTTAGAGAAACTGCTCTAACGTAAGTTCCATACTGAATAAACGTTCTCCGCATTTGACAAGCAGAGAAGTAGAGGAAGGATTTAATCCAAAATATTTTTTGTCTAACTCTTTTAGTGGTCAAAATGATAGTTGTTTGGAAATAAATGAATCTTCTAACTTCTGACATGTTTTACAAAAACCTAAAAGACATGCAATGGGTTACGAAAATAGCTCTAGTTACATATTGGTAGCCCCGATTTGAAATCCAACTTCATACTTGAAAAGCAGACAAGAAGGGGAAGATTTTTATATAGCAGAATTTTTTTTCTGTAAAATGTTGCGAAAGGGGTCAAAACAGCAGTTAAAGTTTGGGAAAGTTTGAAAAACATGTGGTAGTGCATTTAGAGAAACTGCTCTAACGTAAGTTCCATACTGAATAAACGTTCTCCGCATTTGACAAGCAGAGAAGTAGAGGAAGGATTTAATCCAAAATATTTTTTGTCTAACTCTTTTAGTGGTCAAAATGATAGTTGTTTGGAAATAAATGAATCTTCTAACTTCTGACATGTTTTACAAAAAACTAAAAGACATGCAATGGGTTACGAAAATAGCTCTAGTTACATATTGGTAGCCCCGATTTGAAATCCGACTTCGTACTTGAAAAGCAGACAAGAAGGGGAAGATTTTTATATAGCAGAATTTTTTTTCTGTACAATGTTGCGAAAGGGGTCAAAACAGCAGTTAAAGTTTGGGAAAGTTTGAAAAACATGTGGTAGTGCATTTAGAGAAACTGCTCTAACGTAAATTCCATACTGAATAAACGTTTTCCGCATTTGACAAGCAGAGAAGTAGAGGAAGGTTTTAATCCAAAATATTTTTTGTCAAACTCTTTGGTTTAGTGGTCAAAATGATAGTTGTTTGGAAATAAATGAATCTTCTAACTTCTGACATGTTTTACAAAAACCTAAAAGACATGCAATGGGTTACGAAAATAGCTCTAGTTACAGATTGGTAGCCCCGATTTGAAATCCGACTTCGTACTTGAAAAGCAGACAAGAAGGGGAAGATTTTTATATAGCAGAAATTTTTTTCTGTAAAATGTTGCGAAAGGGGTCAAAACAGCAGTTCAAGTTTGGGAAAGTTTGAAAAACATGTGGTAGTGCATTTAGAGAAACTGCTCTAACGTAAGTTCCATACTGAATAAACGTTCTCCGCATTTGACAAGCAGAGAAGTAGAGGAAGGATTTAATCCAAAATATTTTTTGTCTAACTCTTTTAGTGGTCAAAATGATAGTTGTTTGGAAATAAATGAATCTTCTAACTTCTGACATGTTTTACAAAAACCTAAAAGACATGCAATGGGTTACGAAAATAGCTCTAGTTACATATTGGTAGCCCCGATTTGAAATCCGACTTCGTACTTGAAAAGCAGACAAGAAGGGGAAGATTTTTATATAGCAGAATTTTTTTTCTGTAAAATGTTGCGAAAGGGGTCAAAACAGCAGTTAAAGTTTGGGAAAGTTTGAAAAACATGTGGTAGTGCATTTAGAGAAACTGCTCTAACGTAAGTTCCATACTGAATAAACGTTCTCCGCATTTGACAAGCAGAGAAGTAGAGGAAGGATTTAATCCAAAATATTTTTTGTCTAACTCTTTTAGTGGTCAAAATGATAGTTGTTTGGAAATAAATGAATCTTCTAACTTCTGACATGTTTTACAAAAAACTAAAAGACATGCAATGGGTTACGAAAATAGCTCTAGTTACATATTGGTAGCCCCGATTTGAAATCCGACTTCGTACTTGAAAAGCAGACAAGAAGGGGAAGATTTTTATATAGCAGAATTTTTTTTCTGTAAAATGTTGCGAAAGGGGTCAAAACAGCAGTTAAAGTTTGGGAAAGTTTGAAAAACATGTGGTAGTGCATTTAGAGAAACTGCTCTAACGTAAGTTCCATACTGAATAAACGTTCTCCGCATTTGACAAGCAGAGAAGTAGAGGAAGGTTTTAATCCAAAATATTTTTTGTCAAACTCTTTGGTTTAGTGGTCAAAATGATAGTTGTTTGGAAATAAATGAATCTTCTAACTTCTGACATGTTTTACAAAAACCTAAAAGACATGCAATGGGTTACGAAAATAGCTCTAGTTACATATTGGTAGCCCCGATTTGAAATCCGACTTCGTACTTGAAAAGCAGACAAGAAGGGGAAGATTTTTATATAGCAGAATTTTTTTTCTGTAAAATGTTGCGAAAGGGGTCAAAACAGCAGTTAAAGTTTGGGAAAGTTTGAAAAACATGTGGTAGTGCATTTAGAGAAACTGCTCTAACGTAAGTTCCATACTGAATAAACGTTCTCCGCATTTGACAAGCAGAGAAGTAGAGGAAGGTTTTAATCCAAAATATTTTTTGTCTAACTCTTTGGTTTAGTGGTCAAAATGATAGTTGTTTGGAAATAAATGAATCTTCTAACTTCTGACATGTTTTACAAAAACCTAAAAGACATGCAATGGGTTACGAAAATAGCTGTAGTTACAGATTGGTAGCCCCGATTTGAAATCCGACTTCGTACTTGAAAAGCAGACAAGAAGGGGAAGATTTTTATATAGCAGAAATTTTTTTCTGTAAAATGTTGCGAAAAGGGTCAAAACAGCAGTTAAAGTTTGGGAAAGTTTGAAAAACATGTGGTAGTGCATTTAGAGAAACTGCTCTAACGTAAGTTCCATACTGAATAAACGTTCTCCGCATTTGACAAGCAGAGAAGTAGAGGAAGGATTTAATCCAAAATATTTTTTGTCTAACTCTTTTAGTGGTCAAAATGATAGTTGTTTGGAAATAAATGAATCTTCTAACTTCTGACATGTTTTACAAAAACCTAAAAGACATGCAATGGGTTACGAAAATAGCTCTAGTTACAGATTGGTAGCCCCGATTTGAAATCCGACTTCGTACTTGAAAAGCAGACAAGAAGGGGAAGATTTTAATATAGCAGAATTTTTTTTCTGTAAAATGTTGCGAAAGGGGTCAAAACAGCAGTTAAAGTTTGGGAAAGTTTGAAAAACATGTGGTAGTGCATTTAGAGAAACTGCTCTAACGTAAGTTCCATACTGAATAAACGTTCTCCGCATTTGACAAGCAGAGAAGTAGAGGAAGGATTTAATCCAAAATATTTTTTGTCTAACTCTTTTAGTGGTCAAAATGATAGTTGTTTGGAAATAAATGAATCTTCTAACTTCTGACATGTTTTACAAAAACCTAAAAGACATGCAATGGGTTACGAAAATAGCTCTAGTTACATATTGGTAGCCCCGATTTGAAATCCGACTTCGTACTTGAAAAGCAGACAAGAAGGGGAAGATTTTTATATAGCAGAAATTTTTTTCTGTAAAATTTGGCGAAAGGGGTCAAAACAGCAGTTAAAGTTTGGGAAAGTTTGAAAAACATGTGGTAGTGCATTTAGAGAAACTGCTCTAACGTAAGTTCCATACTGAATAAACGTTCTCCGCATTTGAAAAGCAGAGAAGTAGAGGAAGGATTTAATCCAAAATATTTTTTGTCTAACTCTTTTAGTGGTCAAAATGATAGTTGTTTGGAAATAAATGAATCTTCTAACTTCTGACATGTTTTACAAAAAACTAAAAGACATGCAATGGGTTACGAAAATAGCACTAGTTACATATTGGTAGCCCCGATTTGAAATCCGACTTCGTACTTGAAAAGCAGACAAGAAGGGGAAGATTTTTATATAGCAGAATTTTTTTTCTGTACAATGTTGCGAAAGGGGTCAAAACAGCAGTTAAAGTTTGGGAAAGTTTGAAAAACATGTGGTAGTGCATTTAGAGAAACTGCTCTAACGTAAATTCCATACTGAATAAACGTTTTCCGCATTTGACAAGCAGAGAAGTAGAGGAAGGTTTTAATCCAAAATATTTTTTGTCAAACTCTTTGGTTTAGTGGTCAAAATGATAGTTGTTTGGAAATAAATGAGTCTTCTAACTTCTGACATGTTTTACAAAAACCTAAAAGACTTGCAATGGGTTACGAAAAAAGCTCTAGTTACAGATTGGTAGCCCCGATTTGAAATCCGACTTCGTACTTGAAAAGCAGACAAGAAGGGGAAGATTTTAATATAGCAGAATTTTTTTTCTGTAAAATGTTGCGAAAGGGGTCAAAACAGCAGTTAAAGTTTGGGAAAGTTTGAAAAACATGTGGTAGTGCATTTAGAGAAACTGCTCTAACGTAAGTTCCATACTGAATAAACGTTCTCCGCATTTGACAAGCAGAGAAGTAGAGGAAGGATTTAATCCAAAATATTTTTTGTCTAACTCTTTTAGTGGTCAAAATGATAGTTGTTTGGAAATAAATGAATCTTCTAACTTCTGACATGTTTTACAAAAACCTAAAAGACATGCAATGGGTTACGAAAATAGCTCTAGTTACATATTGGTAGCCCCGATTTGAAATCCAACTTCGTACTTGAAAAGCAGACAAGAAGGGGAAGATTTTTATATAGCAGAATTTTTTTTCTGTAAAATGTTGCGAAAGGGGTCAAAACAGCAGTTAAAGTTTGGGAAAGTTTGAAAAACATGTGGTAGTGCATTTAGAGAAACTGCTCTAACGTAAGTTCCATACTGAATAAACGTTCTCCGCATTTGACAAGCAGAGAAGTAGAGGAAGGATTTAATCCAAAATATTTTTTGTCTAACTCTTTTAGTGGTCAAAATGATAGTTGTTTGGAAATAAATGAATCTTCTAACTTCTGACATGTTTTACAAAAACCTAAAAGACATGCAATGGGTTACGAAAATAGCTCTAGTTACATATTGGTAGCCCCGATTTGAAATCCGACTTCGTACTTGAAAAGCAGACAAGAAGGGGAAGATTTTTATATAGCAGAATTTTTTTTCTGTAAAATGTTGCGAAAGGGGTCAAAACAGCAGTTAAAGTTTGGGAAAGTTTGAAAAACATGTGGTAGTGCATTTAGAGAAACTGCTCTAACGTAAGTTCCATACTGAATAAACGTTCTCCGCATTTGACAAGCAGAGAAGTAGAGGAAGGTTTTAATCCAAAATATTTTTTGTCAAACTCTTTGGTTTAGTGGTCAAAATGATAGTTGTTTGGAAATAAATGAATCTTCTAACTTCTGACATGTTTTACAAAAACCTAAAAGACATGCAATGGGTTACGAAAATAGCTCTAGTTACAGATTGGTAGCCCCGATTTGAAATCCGACTTCGTACTTGAAAAGCAGACAAGAAGGGGAAGATTTTTATATAGCAGAAATTTTTTTCTGTAAAATGTTGCGAAAGGGGTCAAAACAGCAGTTAAAGTTTGGGAAAGTTTGAAAAACATGTGGTAGTGCATTTAGAGAAACTGCTCTAACGTAAGTTCCATACTGAATAAACGTTCTCCGCATTTGACAAGCAGAGAAGTAGAGGAAGGATTTAATCCAAAATATTTTTTGTCTAACTCTTTTAGTGGTCAAAATGATAGTTGTTTGGAAATAAATGAATCTTCTAACTTCTGACATGTTTTACAAAAACCTAAAAGACATGCAATGGGTTACGAAAATAGCTCTAGTTACATATTGGTAGCCCCGATTTGAAATCCGACTTCGTACTTGAAAAGCAGACAAGAAGGGGAAGATTTTTATATAGCAGAATTTTTTTTCTGTAAAATGTTGCGAAAGGGGTCAAAACAGCAGTTAAAGTTTGGGAAAGTTTGAAAAACATGTGGTAGTGCATTTAGAGAAACTGCTCTAACGTAAGTTCCATACTGAATAAACGTTCTCCGCATTTGACAAGCAGAGAAGTAGAGGAAGGTTTTAATCCAAAATATTTTTTGTCAAACTCTTTGGTTTAGTGGTCAAAATGATAGTTGTTTGGAAATAAATGAATCTTCTAACTTCTGACATGTTTTACAAAAACCTAAAAGACATGCAATGGGTTACGAAAATAGCTCTAGTTACATATTGGTAGCCCCGATTTGAAATCCGACTTCGTACTTGAAAAGCAGACAAGAAGGGGAAGATTTTTATATAGCAGAAATTTTTTTCTGTAAAATGTTGCGAAAGGGGTCAAAACAGCAGTTAAAGTTTGGGAAAGTTTGAAAAACATGTGGTAGTGCATTTAGAGAAACTGCTCTAACGTAAGTTCCATACTGAATAAACGTTCTCCGCATTTGACAAGCAGAGAAGTAGAGGAAGGATTTAATCCAAAATATTTTTTGTCTAACTCTTTTAGTGGTCAAAATGATAGTTGTTTGGAAATAAATGAATCTTCTAACTTCTGACATGTTTTACAAAAACCTAAAAGACATGCAATGGGTTACGAAAATAGCTCTAGTTACATATTGGTAGCCCCGATTTGAAATCCGACTTCGTACTTGAAAAGCAGACAAGAAGGGGAAGATTTTTATATAGCAGAATTTTTTTTCTGTAAAATGTTGCGAAAGGGGTCAAAACAGCAGTTAAAGTTTGGGAAAGTTTGAAAAACATGTGGTAGTGCATTTAGAGAAACTGCTCTAACGTAAATTCCATACTGAATAAACGTTTTCCGCATTTGACAAGCAGAGAAGTAGAGGAAGGTTTTAATCCAAAATATTTTTTGTCAAACTCTTTGGTTTAGTGGTCAAAATGATAGTTGTTTGGAAATAAATGAATCTTCTAACTTCTGACATGTTTTACAAAAACCTAAAAGACTTGCAATGGGTTACGAAAAAAGCTCTAGTTACATATTGGTAGCCCCGATTTGAAATCCGACTTCGTACTTGAAAAGCAGACAAGAAGGGGAAGATTTTTATATAGCAGAATTTTTTTTCTGTAAAATGTTGCGAAAGGGGTCAAAACAGCAGTTAAAGTTTGGGAAAGTTTGAAAAACATGTGGTAGTGCATTTAGAGAAACTGCTCTAACGTAAGTTCCATACTGAATAAACGTTCTCCGCATTTGACAAGCAGAGAAGTAGAGGAAGGTTTTAATCCAAAATATTTTTTGTCTAACTCCCTTGGTTTAGTGGTCAAAATGATAGTTGTTTGGAAATAAATGAATCTTCTAACTTCTGACATGTTTTACAAAAACCTAAAAGACATGCAATGGGTTACGAAAATAGCTGTAGTTACAGATTGGTAGCCCTGATTTGAAATCCGACTTCGTACTTGAAAAGCAGACAAGAAGGGGAAGATTTTTATATAGCAGAAATTTTTTTCTGTAAAATGTTGCGAAAAGGGTAAAAACAGCAGTTAAAGTTTGGGAAAGTTTGAAAAACACGTGGTAGTGCATTTAGAGAAACTGCTCTAACGTAAGTTCCATACTGAATAAACGTTCTCCGCATTTGACAAGCAGAGAAGTAGAGGAAGGATTTAATCCAAAATATTTTTTGTCTAACTCTTTTAGTGGTCAAAATGATAGTTGTTTGGAAATAAATGAATCTTCTAACTTCTGACATGTTTTACAAAAACCTAAAAGACATGCAATGGGTTACGAAAATAGCTCTAGTTACATATTGGTAGCCCCGATTTGAAATCCAACTTCATACTTGAAAAGCAGACAAGAAGGGGAAGATTTTTATATAGCGGAAATTTTTTTCTGTAAAATTTTGCGAAAGGGGTCAAAACAGCAGTTAAAGTTTGGGAAAGTTTGAAAAACATGTGGTAGTGCATTTAGAGAAACTGCTCTAACGTAAGTTCCATACTGAATAAACGTTCTCCGCATTTGAAAAGCAGAGAAGTAGAGGAAGGATTTAATCCAAAATATTTTTTGTCTAACTCTTTTAGTGGTCAAAATGATAGTTGTTTGGAAATAAATGAATCTTCTAACTTCTGACATGTTTTACAAAAAACTAAAAGACATGCAATGGGTTACGAAAATAGCTCTAGTTACATATTGGTAGCCCCGATTTGAAATCCGACTTCGTACTTGAAAAGCAGACAAGAAGGGGAAGATTTTTATATAGCAGAATTTTTTTTCTGTACAATGTTGCGAAAGGGGTCAAAACAGCAGTTAAAGTTTGGGAAAGTTTGAAAAACATGTGGTAGTGCATTTAGAGAAACTGCTCTAACGTAAATTCCATACTGAATAAACGTTTTCCGCATTTGACAAGCAGAGAAGTAGAGGAAGGTTTTAATCCAAAATATTTTTTGTCAAACTCTTTGGTTTAGTGTTCAAAATGATAGTTGTTTGGAAATTGTTTGGTCCCGTGTGGCTCAGTTGGTAGAGCATGGCGCTTGCAACGCCAGAGTTGTGGGTTCAATTCCCACGGGGGGACCAGGGTTCAATTCCCACGGGGGGACCACGATGAATATGTATGAACTTTCCAATGTGTAAGTCGCTCTGGATAAGAGCGTCTGCTAAATGACTTAACTGTAACTGTAACTGAAATAAATGAGTCTTCTAACTTCTGACATGTTTTACAAAAACCTAAAAGACTTGCAATGGGTTACAAAAAAAGCTCTAGTTACAGATTGGTAGCCCCGATTTGAAATCCGACTTCGTACTTGAAAAGCAGACAAGTAGGGGAAGATTTTAATATAGAATTTTTTTTCTGTAAAATGTTGCGAAAGGGGTCAAAACAGCAGTTAAAGTTTGGGAAAGTTTGAAAAACATGTGGTAGTGCATTTAGAGAAACTGCTCTAACGTAAGTTCCATACTGAATAAACGTTCTCCGCATTTGACAAGCAGAGAAGTAGAGGAAGGATTTAATCCAAAATATTTTTTGTCTAACTCTTTTAGTGGTCAAAATGATAGTTGTTTGGAAATAAATGAATCTTCTAACTTCTGACATGTTTTACAAAAACCTAAAAGACATGCAATGGGTTACGAAAATAGCTCTAGTTACATATTGGTAGCCCCGATTTGAAATCCAACTTCATACTTGAAAAGCAGACAAGAAGGGGAAGATTTTTATATAGCAGAATTTTTTTTCTGTAAAATGTTGCGAAAGGGGTCAAAACAGCAGTTAAAGTTTGGGAAAGTTTGAAAAACATGTGGTAGTGCATTTAGAGAAACTGCTCTAACGTAAGTTCCATACTGAATAAACGTTCTCCGCATTTGACAAGCAGAGAAGTAGAGGAAGGATTTAATCCAAAATATTTTTTGTCTAACTCTTTTAGTGGTCAAAATGATAGTTGTTTGGAAATAAATGAATCTTCTAACTTCTGACATGTTTTACAAAAAACTAAAAGACATGCAATGGGTTACGAAAATAGCTCTAGTTACATATTGGTAGCCCCGATTTGAAATCCGACTTCGTACTTGAAAAGCAGACAAGAAGGGGAAGATTTTTATATAGCAGAATTTTTTTTCTGTACAATGTTGCGAAAGGGGTCAAAACAGCAGTTAAAGTTTGGGAAAGTTTGAAAAACATGTGGTAGTGCATTTAGAGAAACTGCTCTAACGTAAATTCCATACTGAATAAACGTTTTCCGCATTTGACAAGCAGAGAAGTAGAGGAAGGTTTTAATCCAAAATATTTTTTGTCAAACTCTTTGGTTTAGTGGTCAAAATGATAGTTGTTTGGAAATAAATGAGTCTTCTAACTTCTGACATGTTTTACAAAAACCTAAAAGACATGCAATGGGTTACGAAAATAGCTCTAGTTACATATTGGTATCCCCGATTTGAAATCCGACTTCGTACTTGAAAAGCAGACAAGAAGGGGAAGATTTTTATATAGCAGAAATTTTTTTCTGTAAAATGTTGCGAAAGGGGTCAAAACAGCAGTTAAAGTTTGGGAAAGTTTGAAAAACATGTGGTAGTGCATTTAGAGAAACTGCTCTAACGTAAGTTCCATACTGAATAAACGTTCTCCGCATTTGACAAGCAGAGAAGTAGAGGAAGGATTTAATCCAAAATATTTTTTGTCTAACTCTTTTAGTGGTCAAAATGATAGTTGTTTGGAAATAAATGAATCTTCTAACTTCTGACATGTTTTACAAAAAACTAAAAGACATGCAATGGGTTACGAAAATAGCTCTAGTTACATATTGGTAGCCCCGATTTGAAATCCGACTTCGTACTTGAAAAGCAGACAAGAAGGGGAAGATTTTTATATAGCAGAATTTTTTTTCTGTAAAATGTTGCGAAAGGGGTCAAAACAGCAGTTAAAGTTTGGGAAAGTTTGAAAAACATGTGGTAGTGCATTTAGAGAAACTGCTCTAACGTAAATTCCATACTGAATAAACGTTTTCCGCATTTGACAAGCAGAGAAGTAGAGGAAGGTTTTAATCCAAAATATTTTTTGTCTAACTCCCTTGGTTTAGTGGTCAAAATGATAGTTGTTTGGAAATAAATGAGTCTTCTAACTTCTGACATGTTTTACAAAAACCTAAAAGACATGCAATGGGTTACGAAAATAGCTCTAGTTACATATTGGTATCCCCGATTTGAAATCCGACTTCGTACTTGAAAAGCAGACAAGAAGGGGAAGATTTTTATATAGCAGAATTTTTTTTCTGTAAAATGTTGCGAAAGGGGTCAAAACAGCAGTTAAAGTTTGGGAAAGTTTGAAAAACATGTGGTAGTGCATTTAGAGAAACTGCTCTAACGTAAGTTCCATACTGAATAAACGTTCTCCGCATTTGACAAGCAGAGAAGTAGAGGAAGGATTTAATCCAAAATATTTTTTGTCTAACTCTTTTAGTGGTCAAAATGATAGTTGTTTGGAAATAAATGAATCTTCTAACTTCTGACATGTTTTACAAAAAACTAAAAGACATGCAATGGGTTACGAAAATAGCTCTAGTTACATATTGGTAGCCCCGATTTGAAATCCGACTTCGTACTTGAAAAGCAGACAAGAAGGGGAAGATTTTTATATAGCAGAATTTTTTTTCTGTAAAATGTTGCGAAAGGGGTCAAAACAGCAGTTAAAGTTTGGGAAAGTTTGAAAAACATGTGGTAGTGCATTTAGAGAAACTGCTCTAACGTAAATTCCATACTGAATAAACGTTTTCCGCATTTGACAAGCAGAGAAGTAGAGGAAGGTTTTAATCCAAAATATTTTTTGTCAAACTCTTTGGTTTAGTGGTCAAAATGATAGTTGTTTGGAAATAAATGAATCTTCTAACTTCTGACATGTTTTACAAAAACCTAAAAGACTTGCAATGGGTTACGAAAAAAGCTCTAGTTACATATTGGTAGCCCCGATTTGAAATCCGACTTCGTACTTGA